>NC_056746.1:76841032-76884678 GCF_019279795.1 Protopterus annectens
ATAAAGATGTATTAAGAGAAAGTATACCTATTTATTATTTATACATCTCTTTTATATATCTTTTTTACATGTTTTTATATGTTTCTACCATGTGTATATATAGTATGTATATATTTTTTATATACCCATCGAAATTACTATGTAATCAAACATGAAGACATATTATATATGTATTTTAATTTATATACATGTATTTCTTTAAAAATCAAAATTGAGTGCTTAATTGCATCAATTATTAACTGATTTGAATTAGATGCGAGTATATATAGTGGCCATTATGTATATAGAGATGATTGTTTGAAAAAGCTATGCAGCGAAAGCGCTTGCCTTTCTTCACTTTATTTCAATAACGTCTCTGTTAAATAATAAGTTCTACAAGTGGATTACTGAAGAAATTTCTGAATTCCTATTCTATGGGGTCTGAATAGACAATTGTTTCCGGTGATATTTGAACTGATCACAGCTATTGGGTCTGAATAGACGGCACTTATACAAGTGACATTATTTGTTTGGAGAGACTGTCTGCCTTATCTTGAACCTGAACTAAAATTTTTATTGCTACATGCTTGAAGTCTTTTTATTACAGTTCAGGTTCGAGAGCTTGCTTGTGGTGTGTATATATATATATATATATATATATATATATATATATATATATATATATATACACACACACATATATATATTTATATATACATATATATTTATATATATATATATATATATATATATATATATATATACACACACACACACACACACACACACATATATATATATATATATATATATATATATATAATATCTATCTATATCCCGAATATAGACTGGGATCATTACTCAAGCCCAAACTTTCTAGCCCAAAGGTTCCTGGAGTTCATAAATTCAAATGCCATGGAACAGCTAGTCACCGTTCCCACAAGAGGAGAAAATATTCTAGATCTCATCATCACAAACATGGGGTCAAAATGCTCCACACCGGAAGTATATCCCTCATTGGTGAGATCATATCATAAACTAATCTAACTGGATATTCACATCCCGCCCCCACCCCAAACAAATAAGACCACAGTGATGAACTTCTCTAAAGCAAACTTCACACTTCTCAAGACTGGTGTGGTATCCTTCAAGGCCCCCGAGCCAGTGGAAACCACAACCCAAGCTGCGGAAGCCCTTACAAATGCCTTCAATGAAGACCTCCAGGACTGCATGGATCAGGCAATCCCTAATAAAACCAAGACTTTCCACCAAGGGCAAACGTCCAGTCTGGTGGACCCCAGCCTTAAACAAACTTTACAATAAGAGGAGAAAGCTGTTACATGATAGAGCAAAATTCATAAAAGAGAAGACACCTTTGATCATTATTAGTAAAAAAATACGAGCACTCATAAAATCATCCAAGGCCAACTTTGAGAGAAAAATTGCCATAGATTCAAAAGACAATCATAAGGCCTTCTTCAGCTATGTTAGATACCTGGGTGGAATCTCCCAGATATGCTCAGAATTAGTCCAAAATGATACAAAAATCACTGAACCCACAGACATTGCCAACATACTGGCAGACAGGTTCAGTGCAAACTTCACCCCCCCCCCAAAAGGAGAGATAACTATCCCAGCGGAGTGCAGCCTCCCAGACATCTCCAATGCGCAGGTGAAAGCTGCTCTCTCTAAAGCTAAAAACACAGCATCAATGGGACCGGATGGTGTCCCCGGCTGTGTGCTACACGAACTCAATGAGGAACTAAACCCGCACATAAGGCAGCTGTTTAATCTTAGGCTTACCACAGGATATGGCGTACGGCAACTGTGGTCCCACTCCACAAAGGCGGTGCCTCTGCGGACCCTGGTAATTACCGCCCCATAAGCTTTACAAGCCTGGTCTGCAAAGCTATGGAGAGGATCATGATGGAACTCCTAAACAAAGACATAGGGGACTTGCAGACATTGGACCCTACCCAGTTTGGCTTTGTCATGGGCAGATCATGCCTTTTGAACTTGGTCAACTTCTTTGAAACAGTCACCAAGGCCATTGATGAGGGAAAGGCAGTCCATACAGCCTACCTTGACCTTGCAAAAGCTTTCGACACAATACCCCACTCGGGTATTATAGAGAATCTTCTAAAAAACCACCAAGTTGAAACCTTAGAAATTGAAGAACCGGACCAACGAAAATGTTCCAATAACAGCCACTTTATTCCAATCTCCAAAATAGCAGTCTTAAAGCATGCAAGATACTCATACACTTTTCGTCGCCTCCAAATATCGCAACTTCCTCAGAAGACAAATTGCTATTCTTAATCGTACATTTAAATAGCAAATCTATAGGCAATTAAAGACTGGTCAATTAGTTATAAGAAGCTTTTAACCCTTTCTTGTCACAAGTATAAATTACTTCTCTTCCAGTCTATTTAAGTACAAATCCTACACTTGCCGCTGCAAACAAACACTAAACATTTATTTAGTAATAAAAATGAAGTTAAAAATAAACATTAAATAACATAGACAATAAAATTCCGTTAAAATCTTAAACTTTTAAAGTTTTTAAACTTTTAAAACTTCACATTTTAAAATTTCACATTTTAAAACATTCAACTACCAAGGGGGGCGATGGCAGACTATAAATGTTAAATTATTATTTTATTAATTTATTAGTTTGTAACCAAACCAAATTGTGGTACATGTAAAACCTAAATCAACATTCAAATATCCTGACCAACAATTGACATTATACATTTTAAAAGCCTATGCATTTTAACTAACAGCACTAAATAAAAATTATACCTAATTTATTATCAAATATAAATATTAATTTATTATAATAAATTAACCTAATTCTTAAAGTAATATAAATACATTTTATTATTATTATTTATTGTTTATTAATAAACCAACACTACCACATATAACTACCATTTTACCTTTCTAGATTTTTTAACCTTAATATACATTTTATAGATGTCATCTCATTTAAACCAGGTGGTTGGTTGGCATTTGCTGTCAATTGCCAAATTAATTCTTTCCTTTCGAGTTTTAGTGGTTCATAGGGACATCTTTCATCTGGTATAACTTGATCTATTACTTTAAACCTAAAATTATGCCCTTCGTTTAGGTGACAATGTCTAGCGAGGGCATTGTCCAATTTGGTTTTTTTAATACTGTAAATGTGCTCATATATTCTCTCATGTAGTTTCCTATCTGTTTTTCCTATATAAAAGGCTAAACATTTATCACATGTTGCCATATATACAACTTGTCGGCTACTACAGTTAAACTTTTCTCCTATTTTATAGGTTTTGTTCCTTATTTTAAAGGTATTACCTTCTTCAACATATTTACAATGATTACACATATTACATTTTGTCATGCCTCCGTTAGATCTAATATTGACCTTTTTACCTTGTAAAATTTCTTTAAAATTTAGGTTCCTCCTATAAACCAGCTTCGGTTTGTCAGGTAACAAATCCCTAAAGGCATTATCTGAAGACAAAAGGTGCCAATTTTTATTCAGAATATTTTTGATGTCAAATGCATCCAAGTTGAAACAAGTAATGAAACTACAAGTAAAACCTAGACTTATTATTCTCTTCACTGGTCCTACTTGTTCGACATTTTCCGTTACTATTGGTCCTAGTATTGATCCTAATATTGGGGAGTAAATCCCTTCCCACCGTTTATTTGTTACTTCTGTTGATATATTAATAATAAATTCTATTGGATAGCCCCTTTGTACAAAGAACTTCTCAAGGAGTTTACATTCTTCCAAGAAGTCATCATCAATCGTAATCATCCTTGCCGCCCTAACATACTGACCTTTTACTACTGCTTTTTTCTGGGCCAGTGGGTGACTACTAGAGAAATGAAGGAACGTATTGGAATACGTCTCCTTCCTATATATAGTCGCTACATATCTCTCATTTATATAGTCTTTCTTCAAGTTTACATCCAAGTAATTGATATTATCTTTGCTGAAATTAGATGTAAACTGTAGAAAGTCAGTACTACAATTGAAGGAAGACAAAAGCTTATCCAACCCCTCAACATTAGTTTCAACCACCATAGAAATATCGTCGAGAAATCTTGTATAAAAGATAATTTTCTCCTTGTTTCCTTCATTTTCAAAAATTGTAGACCTTTCCCATCGTGCCATTACTAAATTCGTGATGCTAGCACCGCATGGGGACCCCATAGCAACCCCGATCTTTTGATGAAAAATTTCTTTATTAAAAAGAATAAAGTTATATGAAAGAACTGTATCAATCAGTTCCTCTATAAGCTGTATTTCATCAAGTGGTGCACCTAAGACCCTCATCATGTCACCTACCCATTCAATTGCCTTACTATGTGGGATGCAAGAATATAAATCTTTAACATCTATCGTCACTAACAATCCTGTAGCTGAAAAATGTAAGTCATTCATGGATCTAAGGAAGGACCAGGAATCCTTTGAAATTTGTTTCTCTAACTTAATAAATTTCTGCAGTGTCTTATCAATTACTTTAGCACATGTATAAGTCATACTCCCTCTCCCATCGACTAAAGGTCTCATAGGTGGATCTTCTATGTTTTTATGTACCTTGGGGATACCAAATAGGACCGGCATCCTAACTTGTGCTTGTTGTAAAAAATTATATAAGACACTATCAATCCTTCTTTCTATAAATAATTCCTCAAACAATGATTTAATTCTCCTCGTTGCAATATTCATCTCATTTACAGAGGACTTTACATACGTATCACTTTCTAGGATTGTTGTCATTCTATCTTCGTAGTCACTACTAAACATTATTGCTAATCCCCCTCCTTTATCGGGCTTCATTACCCGAATTGGAGCTTGTTTTAACAAGTTCAACAAATCTCTTTCTTCTTTTGTTAAATTATGCTTGTACTTATTTTTACTTTCCTTTAAATTCCTTAAGTCTATTTCCATATTTTTTTCAAATAGAAGTAGAGCAGGATGAAGGGGGGGATTATATACACTTGAAACAAGGCAGTCGGCTCTTTCATTTAAATTTTCACCCATCAAAGATAATAGGTTCAACTTCCTTGTAAACAGTTTTAAATCAATTAAAGTGTGAGCAACATTGAGTGTGGAACTTGGCACAAAAGTATACCCTTTACTTAATAAAGCAACAGTATCTTCACAAATTTCTAAACTTGTATAGTTATAGATTTTAAAGTCTAATTCAGCATTTGTTATAACTATACACTTTTGTTTGTTAGAACCATTTGATGAAACACTACCGGCAATTTCTACCATTTCCTCCTCTTGTTCTTCTGATTCCTCTTGTTCTGGTAGTTGGGCTTCGAGGCTGAGCCCCGAAAATTTTGATTCCCAAACCTTCCAGAATTATTATTATATTGATTCTGTCCACCAATATTATTTACATTTGTAGTGTTTCCCAATTGGGCAAGTCTTTCACTCCTTCTGACACCATTGTCATTATTAAAAGTTTGTACTGGTAGGGGTTGAGGTGGAACATGTATTTCAGCTTGTTGTGGTACTGGGCCTGTTCTTTGTCCATCATGGATATCATTTTCAGGCACACTACCTTGTTCATTAATTTGTGTATTAACAGGGCGGGGAGGGCGCGGATATGCTTTCCCTTCCCCGTATTCTTTCACATCTCTATCAATTTTCTTATTTTTAATGCCATTCATCTTTTTAATGTGGTCATCAATACTTAAAAAACAACGATCATAATCGTACTGATATCTATTAAAATGAATGTCATTTTTAATGGAATTGTCAATACCTTCCAATTCAGCCAAAAGATTGTCCACCATCTCTTGGTAAAAGGTACAAAACAATTCTAATAATTCAAGTCCGTGTCTATCAAAAAGAGCCACAAGGGCAGTGTGAAACTGTGAGCCTTCAATTAGCCCTGAAGGAAATTGCCAGTGCCTAAGACCCTTAGGAACTATCTTTAGTCTTATGCATTCTCGAAAGTAGGCAATTTCCAATTGTAGTTTACGGATTTTTAACAGTTTGCTATCAAAAATATTCAACTTTTCATTTATATCATTGTTTACCTCCATTTCCATTTGTGAAGCACAATTCCTTTGCACAGTGTTAAAGTTAAAACCTCTGTGCAACCATGCTGTTAGCGGTTCGCGAACTGTATCTCCCCGGTTACTGGTTCGCTCTCCTTCGCGCTGTGTACTTGTTGATACATTATCCTGGCTACCAGATAGCCCCCCTTGAATATCGTTCACATTATCGTTCATATTGCGTACAAAATTAGCAGTAGCAGCAAGACGCCCAACTTCTCTCTCCACCGTTCGGTTCCCTGGAGCCGCTGCTACAGTCGGCGATCTGTTGACATCATCGAGTCGCTGGGAAAGCCGGTCGACTTTCTGTGTCAATAATTCTATGAGGGCTGTAAGGTTACCATCGCCCTCATCCCTTTGTGAAGTGGATGCGGAAACGTTTTCAACGTTTAGTTCCATAAAAAAGAACTAAAAAACCACCAAGTTGAAACCTTAGAAATTGAAGAACCGGACCAACGAAAATGTTCCAATAACAGCCACTTTATTCCAATCTCAAAATAGTCTTAAAGCGCAAGATACTCATACACTTTTTGCCTCCAAATGTCGCTTCCTCAGAAGACAACGTTATTCTTAATCGCATTTAAATAGCAAATCTATAGCAATTAAAGACTGGTCAATTGTTATAAGAAGCTTTTAACCCTTTCTTGTCACAAGTAATTACTTCTCCAGTCTATTTAAGTACAAATCCTACACTTGCCGCTGCAAACAAACACTAAACATTTATTTAGTAATAAAAATGAAGTTAAAAATAAACATTAAATAACATGGACAATAAAATTCCGTTAAAATCTTAAACTTTTAAAGTTTTTAAACTTTTAAAACTTCCTTGGTAGTTGAATGTTTTAAAATGTGAAATTTTAAAATGTGAAGTTTTAAAAGTTTAAAAACTTTAAAAGTTTAAGATTTTAACGGAATTTTATTGTCTATGTTATTTAATGTTTATTTTTAACTTCATTTTTATTACTAAATAAATGTTTAGTGTTTGTTTGCAGCGGCAAGTGTAAGATTTGTACTTAAATAGACTGGAAGAGAAGTAATTTATACTTGTGACAAGAAAGGGTTAAAAGCTTCTTATAACTGATTGACCAGTCTTTAATTGCCTATAGATTTGCTATTTAAATGTACGATTAAGAATAGCAATTTGTCTTCTGAGGAAGATATTTGGAGGCTTATACTTAAAGTGTATGAGTATCTTGCACGCTTTAAGACTGCTATTTTGGAGATTGGAATAAAGTGGCTGTTATTGGAACATTTTCGTTGGTCCGGTTCTTCAATTTCTATTATAGAGAAACTTACCAGCTTAAATGTAAACCCATGTGTCACAATATGGGTTGCAAACTGGCTAAAGGACAGAACCCACAGGGTTAGAGTAGCTGGCGCCATGTTAGACTCCAAGCCGGTCACAAGTGGTGTCCCACAGGGCTCAGTCCTTGGCCCCCTGTTGTTCGGCATCTACTTCTCAGAAGTACAGGCTAACATGGGAGGACTATGGCTGACAAAGTTTGCAGATGACTGCAAACTGGGAGCCACAGTGGAAAGTACATCGGACACAGATATCCTTCAGAGGGGTCTCACGGAAACTGATAGCTGGTGCCAGAGCCATGGCCTGAAGTTAAATGCCAAAAAATGTTAAGTCATACCCTTCGGGAAAAACAAGGTAACCCCAAGCTACCATATAGGTGGCAATCCACTAAGCACAGAAGAGGTTATCAGGGACCTGGGGACCCAGGTTGACAGTGGCCTTTCTTTTGACACTCACATTGCTAAAGTGGTTAGAAAAACCTTCTACATTGCCCACCTGATCATGAAGGGATTCACATCCAGATCAAGTGAGGTTATTGTTCCCCTGTACTCTTCACTTATCAGACTAATGATCGAATACAATGCCCCATTCGGGATGTATCTCACTCGACACCTGCAGCAATTGGAGAGACCCCAAAAGTTCCTCACCAAAAGGATAAAGGGACTCCAAAATCTGTCATATGCTGCCAGACTGAAGAAACTCCAGCTCTATTCAGTCGCATACCGTCTGCTCAGAGGTGACCTGTGCTGACATACTAGGCCATGTCCAACCCGGAATTAATGGGCATGCTCCACCTCAAAAAATCCAAATCTACCAGATCCACAAGAGCAAGCGACTTAAACCTTAGCACGGATATAAATAGGACATGCTGGAGGGATAGATTTGTCACCCAGAGACTCCCTATGTTGTGGAATAAAATCCCGGTCCATGTGAGGCAGAGCACCTCGCTGGCTCTGTTCAAGAGAAATCTTGACCGGTGGATGGGAGATCATAGGTTTACCCCGGGAATCATCTCTGTGTCACTGCTGGACAGAGGCACAACAAACTAATGGGCACAGTATTTAACATAAGGGGTGTCGTAAGCCACAAAACTTTGGGCTAGGCTTATAAATGCCTTAGGGCAGATAGCCTAGTATAAACCTATGAACCTATATATATATATATATATATATATATATATATATATATATATATATATATATATATATATATATATATATATATATACACACATACATACATATACATATATATATACATATATATGTGTGTGTCTCTGTACACAAAGATATAGACAGACATAGATAAATATATAGATGTGTTTATCCCAATTATTGATAGTGATCCTATTACAAATTCACATATACATGTAAGTATGTGCAAGCAAATCTGTACATTGCTTGAACTTGCTTGGTGGAACAAGAAGCACTCTTGTTTGTGTTGTATAAAATTAATACTGTAGGTTCAAAACCCTGAATATCTGTGTAATTGCCTTCTTTGTGGAGTTTTGATATGACTGAGGTAATGTTGCTGCTTTGTAAATCTGTTTATTTCAGCTATGTTATCCTTAAGAATCCACAGTGAAGGCTATTTATTTTTTTGTTCTAAATACTTTTTGGTTCCACTCAGACCTCATCCTCCTGGACTGGTCATCCGTGCCCCATGTCCACACTAGGTCGACCAGTCTTTCTTGTACCCTGTGGACTTACTGTAGTATTCCTGGGGCTGATAATGTGTACTAAGTGCAAGGGTGGGTTTCTATTATTTGCTCTTCTCACTCCCCTTCCCCACCTTCACTACATCTGAGGGCAATGCTCCTCTTTGGACCACACTTCTACTTAGGAGCACCATTGAAGAGCAATCTCCAACTCAGCATGGGAACAGCCATCCCTCCCAGCTGCTCTGTCAGTTGTCTGAGCTGCTAATCAGACCCAGGTCTCCAGTGCCATAGTCGAGCTTTATCCTTCTACGGCACCAGAGCTGCTTTCTGTAGTGAATTATTTGCATATTTGGCAATGACCTCATCATTCTTATGCTGTCGGCTCATCGCTTCATATTTGACAATGACATCATTATTCTTATGCTGTCGGCTTATTGCATCATATATGGCAATGACATCATTCTTATGCTGTCGGCTCATTGCTTCATTGTAATATTGCACATAATTCAGAGTGGTTGAGAAGATACTTTATTATCAAAATATGTTATCTGCGTCATCTGTAGAATGCTGTGCTCCTAAACCAGTGCATGTGTCAATTGTAAGGGTGTGTGTGTGTCTGTCTGTCTGTGATGTGCATATAGGTGCATAATTATTCATGTTGTCATGTCCCTATCTTTATGTTTGTATAGCAGTCATGATCATTACAATATTGTATAAGAAATCCTTTTGAGATGAATAATTTACAGTTCACAACTTTTTTTACTCACTGCAACACAGTAGGTAGCATTCTCAGCTTTGCTATAGAATATACTTCACTGTTTTTTAGTTCAAATCTTAGGCGCACCAGTAGAAAACAACATTGTTATGACTAATTGGGTAATGATGCACTAGTCTGTATGCAAGCATAGCAATATTACACATGACGAATGCCTGTATGAATTCCAGTTCTAATAAGAGGAGTGTCTACCTGCAGATGATGGCACATTGTAACTACATGTTATGAGTATGGCTTCTACTAACGCAAATGGTTAGGCACAAGAAATAAACTTTCTATCTCTATAATGTTGATAGTATTTAAATAAATATATATATATATATATATATATATATATATATATATATATATATATATATATATATATATGCATATCAGGACAATGGTTATGCATTTTAGAAATTTGTGGCCAATTTCAATATTCTTTAAGTAATTTAGGTTTGTTTTTTATGATAATTGTTTCTTCTTTTGTGCTGATTTTTTTCATGTCAGATAGCTGCGGAAGATGTGGCCAGGATTTGGGTTGCAGTGATCGACCTGATGTTTCACCTGAGAAAAAAACAAATGGAGGTGAGGTAGGTAGAATACCTGTTCATATGACTGTATGCATTTTAAGCAGAGCAAAACAAAATCACATTTGCAAAGCCTGCAAATTTTAACTATCACTCTCTCACATTAGATTCAAATGAATATGTATGTTCTCCCATCATGCAGCAGTACTGGTTCAAGAGATTACACTCTGTATTTTGAGTGCATTGTTCAGTCAACCATCAAACTGCTTACATGGCCTCAAAAATATGGTAGTCGCTTCCTCCTGACTTACTGTTCAGGTCACAGTTTGAATACAACTGTCTATTTAAAGGACACGTCACTTAAACTAATATCTTTAATTGTGTAGTAGCTTTACTTCCCACATACTTGATCCTTCTGATTAAGTAACTCATCTAAACCGTGGTCCAGCTTTCCACACCATTACTGCTCTAAGCTTTTACCACAACATTACTGATCTAAACCCTTACCATTACTGCTTTAAGCCCTTACCACGCCATTATTGTTGTAAACCCTTATCACACCATTACTGCTCTAAACCTTTACCACACAATTGCTGCTCTAAACCTTTACAACACCATTACTGCTCTAAGCCCTTACCACACCATTACTGCTCTAAGCCCTTACCACACCATTACTGCTCCAAGCCTTCAGCACACAATTACTGCTCTAAGCCCTTACCACACCATTACTGCTCTAAGCCCTTACCACACCATTACTGCTCTAAGCCCTTACCACACCATTACTGCTCTAAGCCCTTACCACAGCATTACTGCTCTAAGCCCTTACCACACCATTACTTCTCTAAGCCCTTACAATGCCACGACTGCTGTAAGCCCTTACCACACCATTACTGCTCTAAACCCTTATCACACCATTACTGCTCTAAGCCTTACCACACCATTACTGCTCTAAGCCTTTACCACACCATTACTGCTCTAAAGCCTTACCACACCATTACTGCTCTAAGCCTTTACCACACTATTTCTGCTCTAAGCCCTTACCACGCCATTAGTCCTTTAAGCCTTTAATACATTATTACTGCTCTAAGGCCTTAACACACCATTACTTCTCTAAGCCCTTACCACACCATTACTGCTCTAAGCCCTTACCACACCATTACTGCTCTAACCCTTTACCACACAATTACTGCTCTAAGCCTTTAGCACGCCATTACTGCTCTAAGCCTTTAGCACGCCATGACTGCTCGAAGCCTTTACCACACAATTACTTCTCTAAGCCCTTACCACACCCTTACTGCTGTAAGCCTTTACCACACCCTTACTGCTGTAAGCCTTTACCACACCCTTACTGCTGTAAGCCTTTACCACGCCCTTACTGCTGTAAGCCTTTACCACGCCATTACTGCTGTGTAAGCCCTTACCACGCCATTACTGCTTTAAACCCTTACCACGCCATTACTGCTCTAAGCCCACTGCACATTTAATCTATCCCCCTCTTTCATCTTACTGATCTTTATTTACTTTCCTGACATAACAATTATAGCGTACATCTCCACCTCTTCTACTTCTCCTGGTTTAACTGTATTTTCCCTATTCTATTCCACTTTTTTTTAACTGTACATATGTTTGGCTTGTATTGGCTTTGCTAGATCTTCTATATGTATTTTCTTCTCATATTAGATATTCTATGCATACTCATAAATGCAAATTTTATTTGTTTTTTATATACTGAATATCAACTTGTAACATTATAATGTAACCTCGGCTGACAGTGTAATTGGTCATTGTTAGATCATTGTTCCATCCTGGTAAACACATTTAAATAAATATATAAGTAAAATAACATTTTAAATTCTGTACAAGTGCTCATGTGTAACTCATCTTGTGTGGTTGCACCATGCACATTTTGCATCCTCAGCCTAAACAATGACAATGTTCCATTTAGCAATGCATACAAATTGCAAGGCTTGTGTATGTTGCAAGTTTAATAGAATATCTTGTATGCATGGATATTTTTTGTCATTAAGTATGGGTTAGTAGTTTTTTTATGCTGGGCTACCCCATCAGCATTTGTAAGGTGCATGTGTATGCAATTGCTACATAGGCACTGTAGTACACAGTGGATCACAAATGGTACTGCCGTCAACTTTTACTTGGCAAGATGGGACAGAGATCATGCTACTGTGCCACAACTTGTGGTTGTATGTGGTATGTGTGTATAGACAGATATACAGTGGATATAAAAAGTTTACACACCCCTGTTAAAATGCCATTTTTTTGTGATATAAAAAAATTAGACCACAATAAATTCAAAACTTTTCCCACCTTAATGTGACCTATAACCTATACAATTCAATTGCAAAACAAACATCTGTTAAGCGAAAAAATATAAAAAATAAAAAATGTACAGTAAGCTGGTTGCATAAGTGTGGACACCGTTAAACTAATACTTTGAAGCACCTTTTGATTTTATTACAGCATTCAGTCTTCTTGGGTAGGAGTCTATCAGTATGGCACATATTGACTTGGAAATATTAGCCCAATCTTTCTTGCAAAAGCACTCCAAATCTGTGAAATTGCGAGGGCATCTCTTGTGCACAGCCATCTTCAGGTCACCCTACAGATTTTCTATTTGATTTAACTCTAGACTCTTGTTGGGCCATTCCAAAACTTTAATGTTCTTCTGGTGAAAACATTCATTTGTTGATTTGGATGTATGCTTGCTGTAATCTATGTTTTATCTTTATTAATTTTTATATCCAGAAAAAACATGGAACTGTCTCAGAATATTCCACAACACTGAGATGTCTTTTTTTTGGTTCCATCAAGTACAAAATAATATCTTCTGCAAATAAACCAGCATTTCTTGAACACCCTAATAATTATATCTTTGAATTTCTGAGTCCCTTATTTTCTCTGCCAATGGTTATAAATATAATGCAAATAACCAAAGGGAAAGAGGACAACCCTACCAGGTTCATCAGTTCGGACACAACGTTTCAGATATGAACCTTCCTGCTTTGATTTTTTTCTCCAATTCTTTGTATAACTTTATAATAATTATTGTATCAGGAAATGTGAATGCTTCCATTGCCCTACTCAAAATCACAGCTTAATCCAATTATTTTTTTCTCTGCATCAACAGACACCAATGACAGCAGCATTTTCTTACATTCTGCTTCCCTCTGGATCTTCTTTCTCCTGCGGGAGTTGATCACGTTCATGAAGCAAGTTTATCAATTCCCTTTTCTATTCTAGATCTACTGGAGTCAAGAAGCTCATGAGTTTCCCTAGTAAAAACTGAAGGATGGGCCCATGTTCTCCCTTGAGGGAGAGCTAAAGCTCATTCATTTCTCAGTCAAGCTTGTTAGCCCTCTTATCTGAGAGATGGGAGTTAGGTGCTAGGGTGAAAGTCAGGTGGTCTATCCGGCTGACTCGCATATAGAGTTCCTAACCTGAACTGACAACTCTCTAGAGCTTCACAGTTATTCTCTCACTTCTGGATAAACACACTTACCTCTATGAACCCTCTAGCTGTAGCTATAGTGCAAGCACTGTGGAATTGCATGCTCTGTAGGTAAGATCTCTTTAGGTGTGATGCCCAGAGTTGCCATTAAGTGCTTCCCAAATGGTAAACCAGAGTTGTCTGCAGTTTCCAGGATGGCCAAGGTAGCATTGGACACTCAGTCAAATCCACCCATCACCTGTTTGCTTCCTTTCTCTACTAGTACAGAGTATATATTGCCAAAAGGAAGATAGTATTTGCTCTGAACTGCATGGTGAGCTAAGAGAAATATTTTCTATTTTCTTTGAAATATAATTTGAGGCATGAATTATACATACCTCATGCCACATTCCTATATCGATGACTGATGTTACTGTTTAACATGTTGCCATTATTTACTACATTTTATGCCTAATTGTAAATTTGAAAATAACACTTAATATCTTATTAATTGAGGTAGATCTCGCAGAACCCATTACCATTTCTGTGTGAATGCAAGTGCCATAGGGTCCAGTGTACATCAAAAACCACATCATTTATCCCAGCAGCAGTAACTCATTCTGACAACATTCAAAGAAAGATGAACCATGGCGCTGTCCTCCTCATTCAGTCTTGCTGTTTGCATCATTCTGACATGCATCATTTCTGCTTCCCACGAGTGACTCTCTATTTAAATTCTTTTGGCCTTCAAAAGACCCATTAGCATCTCCACTGCCCTTGGTATGCAAGTCTTCCTTTCTCTGTGAGGGGAATACTAGCCACGATGAATTACATTCAATGCTTTTGGAGCATAAAGGACTGCTGAGAATTGTTTGTGGCTCCTTGACCCTAGTGAGCTGGTTGTACATAATGTGAATTTGGGTGGCGTGGTGGCCCTCATGTGCACCACGCATGTGCTTTTCTACAAATAAATCTGTGGTGAATGTTGCTGCAACATGCTGCTTGGGTTCCTTAATTATGGAGTTCTGTTCACTTGGCCCTTGTGAGGAATTACACCTTTTAAAATCTTCCCCTCCAAAATGGGCATGTCACCATTGGTTTGCTGCCATCAATAAGTCCTCATTTCAAATGTGAAGAACCCCATCGCTGTGCACCCCATGTCTGCCTTCCACTTATGTATTATTGCCATTACATTGTCATACCAGGTCATGAAGAAAAAGTATTCAGGTATTAGGGACTCCAGCCCTCAAGTAGCTATTGTGTGCAATACAACAAGCTGTAATTTTTCACTTAAAAATCAGAAACCAGTCAGTTATGATTTCCCATAAATATATCTACATAATGAAGAAATGAAATTGTGTTGCCAAATAACTTTTTTGCAAAATTTTCCATTCACAACTAAAAAAAGTCATTAAATTTCAAAGTGAATTGAGAAAACAGTCATTTCTACTACCTATAATATCACATGCAGCATCCCCACACTGACCATACAAATTAAACCATTTTGTAGCGCTAATCAAAAACTATATTTAAATAATGCATGACAGTGAGTAATTTAACAATTTCTTTCAAATAGCATCATAGCATTTGGACTAAGGGACCACAAATTAGCTATTTCATAAAATTGTTAACCCAAGATTCTTGTTAGAACATCCATGCCATGTTCATATTAATAATCATGGGGATGGCATTATTCATTTTAGGCACAAAAGCATGACTCTGCAGTCAGTGAGCAAAATCACGTAACATATAGCTAATGAACATTTTTATAGCAAAGTAAATCATGCTGCAAGTTCATTCAATAAGCATATTGTAAACCTGGTGCAAAAATATTTAAAAAAACAGCAACACTATCACAGTTTTTAAGAGATCCATGCCAATCCATTTAAACCAAATCAACTGAACAGTGTGACTTGTGCAAAAAGTGATCAGCATTGCTTCTAGCAGATCATCATCAGATGTTCCTCTCTTGCAACTCTGACTTGAATATAATCAGCTGGATGTCACTGCCGTCCATAGAGACTTTAGTTGATGAATCCATAATGTGGAAAAGTACATATCATTCAGCACTTGGACTATCATAGAAATTACCAAATACTTTAATGTGGTAAAAAAAAAAATAAATAAATAAAAACAGCCTTTTTACAATAAATCAGATATTCCAGTCCCTGTTTAAAAATCACTTTTTTAATTAATTTTGTATAGTCTACAAAGAATATGATACTTGGAAGTAAGGTTAACCAAAAATAACAGCATTATACTTTGACAATTCAGAGTCTGAATTCAACCTCTTAAAGTTTCAGTGGGTCTACATTTGGTTCCAATGATAGCATGCATTTCTTTATGTAATATCCACCAAAAAACACATTTTTTTTTATTTGCTTATTTTTGCAGGCTAAGAAATTGAAGTTCATGGTGAGAAATTCTCTTCAGAGGAAGAAGTGAAACTTTTGCATCTTGTATTCATAAGTGTTTTTTTATGTACTAAGGCAATGGTATTAGAAAACATGGCAGTTATGAACATAAACTAGGTTTTCCAAATGCAACATCATGCCACACAGTTTTCATTAAACGTTGCTCCAAACTTTTACTGCAGAAACCATTTTTTTTCTTCCAACTTTATTATTGTCTGGTTGCAAAGCATGGCTTCTTAAAATTCTGCTCAGTGTTCTGCAATGTCTGAAGTCTGTGTTTTACAAATATAATGAAACATACATTTTATTCAGAAACATAAAGGAACATGCCTTAGATAAAGTCAATTATGATGTGTGCCATTGTCATTTATAAGCAAATTCTTGGTAAAGCAATTTTTATTGTAGAGTGACTTTCAGAAAAGAAACCACTTGAATTTAATAATCTAAGAGTGAAAGCTTATGAAAAAAAATCACTGCTCCAAGATAATTTCTACCACTTATACAGCATTGCTCCGTATATCTCTAACAGAATTTCTTGCATATAACATGGATGCATCATTTATCTAGTTTTTTATCTTTTCATTAAATGTCTTTGTGTTTAAATAAAGTTTTCAAATATTTAATGTATGAAACAGGCTTTTGTCACAAATGTTATGTATTTTGCTAGAATGGTGCACTTCAGCACGGTATACCTTTAAGGTTTGCTAGAAGGGCTTCAAGGAAAGCATTACTAATAAGTTTTGAATAATAACTGTGCTGTCAGTAAATTGTGCATTGGGATCTAAGCACATGATGCCACACCAGATTATATGCAATAAACTTATGTTTTACATATGTTGGCTGGGATATTACTTTTTTATACACATTCCAGTCCGCATCTTATGATTGCATCATGCCAGCTTCAGTGGTAGTTCAGAAGCTAAGAAAATGCATACCTCATGTGACCAGTTAGAAAAAACATAGAAAGGATCATGTGCGGATGCGAGGCTTAGTAGAGTGTCATATAAGCCATTATATTTGCTGTTATTGTTTTGTTTCAGATTTTATTATGATTGCTTTTATTTTTAACACTAACAGTTTTAACATCCCGTGACTGTTATTTCATGTACACAGTATTGCTCTCCGCAGTGGCTTATACTGGCAAATATTTCTATTAGACTTGCTCTTCAATTGTATACCCCTTCTTCTCTTCGAATGTGTGAACAAAAATAAAATGCATGGAGTAAACTCCAAAAGGCCTATATACAGAAAATTGCAGGAGAAAGGGAAAAGGGAAGCCCTGAGATTTAGAAAGGGTTAGCAAACTGCAGAAGCCTTGACTCTGAAGGTTTTCAGATTCTGCTAATCCTTCCGAATTCATAGGCTGCTCTAAGGTTTTCCTCCAACAGGGACCTTAGTAAAGAGACCGATCTTGCAGGTGGTGCTGCATGCCATTTATGGCAGCCTGGGGGAGTGGCTAATGTCAATTAGCCATGTGCTTTCCCACACAAAATGTCTGTGGTTCCTGATTTGTTTACTCAAGCAATTCAGAGAAATTTTCACCGAATAAAATTTTACTCCTGGAGGAACAATGACTGTCATGAAAATACCTATCCACTACTGTGGGAGTACTTGCAGTGCAGGTAAGTTTAGTGAAGATGTACAGGGTTGTTAGTGCACATGTGAATGTGTATGCATTTATGTCTGTAGAAGCATTAATAAGGCTGAATGATTTTGTCTGTGTGTCTTGGGGCATGCATGCTGATGAAAGGGTTAGTGTTTTAGCTATTATGAGTCAGTGTGTGAGTGCAGAGCAGCTTGTTAGTTGATGAGTGGATATGATTGAGTATGTTTGTGTGTGGGAGGTGTCTGGGAATGTACATTTTTGTGTGTCCATGGGGGTCTAAATGTGTGTGTGTGTGTGTGTGTGTGTGTGTGTGTGTGTGTGTGTGTGTGTGTGTGTGTGTGTGTGTGTGTGTACATACTGTATGTGTGTGATTTTAGGGGGGGTGACCTTGCTAAGAGGGTGTATGGGCTACTGAAGAAAACACTCTGTCAGACGTGACAGCATTACTACTAGATTCAGAGAGGCTGTAATGAGACATTGAGGTCCTTCTCATTCTGGCTCTGCCAGTTTCTGAATCCCATTTTGTTGTCACTCTAATTGATCAACCTGATATAGGCATCTAGTGGGAGTGGTGAGGATTTTATTGAATCCTTGCATAAATCGCTATTCAGAGACAAACTATTGCTGCAGGACAAACATTTTATTGTACTGCGCAACAGGCAGGACACTAATGCACAGGGAATATGCAAATGAGATGCACAGCACAAATATGAGAGCTGACACAGACCAGAGACAATCATACTGCATACTATAACTGCCAACAGGAGTCTCATTACTTGTACATATACGGACTTTTAAAATAGCAAATGGGAATCTATTCAGTTATGTATGTTAGCACAGCAACTACCCCTTCATCACATATTTGCACAAACTTCTGCGCGCACACGCACACACGCACACACCCACACACACCCACACACACACACACACACACACACACACACACACACACACACACGCACACACACAGAAACAAATAAGAAAATAACATATTTCGTTCTATCATGATTCTTATATAATATTTTACAGCTGTCTAGCTGCTCCAAAGAGAGCTGTTATACATACATACGCATGCACACACACACACACACACACACACACACACACACATGTGCATATGTGCTCCTGAATATAGGTAAATGCACACACAGACACATGCACACACGCACACAGACACAGAAACAAGTAAGAAAGTAATAGATTTCCTTCTGTCATGCTGTCATGGTTCTTATATAATATAACGGCTGTCTAGCTGCAACAAAGATAGCTGCTAGATACACACACACATGCGCATATGTGCTCCTGAATATAGGTAAATGCGCACACACAAACCACACCTGGATTGTGGTCAAATGAGGTCCAAGTCAAAGCAAATGTCTCTCTTAAAAAGGCAGACCAAGAGCACTGTCTTGTGAAGTGACTTGATCTGAGTCACACACTAGACAAATGAAGGCTGAGGGAATCAAACCCTGCTCTACAGGAAGCACCTCATTAACAGCTCATAGCCTTCTCATCTGCACTTTGTACCAGACAAACTGTTGCAAGCCAGCACAGTTCACTTCGCATCAGTGTGCTGCAAAAGACAAGTTAAATTAAAAATGTATGCACAGTTAATATTTTAACATTAAATTTGAGAACTTCATGCTTCCCAGCCTTCCCAGGGTTGGGAGGGTGGCTTAATGGGTAAGGTGTTTGCCTTACAAACACAAGGTGCAGGGTTTGAGTCTCACAATGGATAATTGGCTAAGCTTAAAATGGCTCACAAGGGCAGTTAGCTTAGTACTAAACTATGCACTATGCACTATGCACAGCAAATAAACCATCAACAGTCAACAAAATCACATGGTTCATATCATAATGCTCCTGCTTAATACAATCACTTTATTCCTTTGCACCATAACTGTCTTGGGATGCAGTTTACACGCACACACCAATTACAATACCTTGTATGACTGCATGCATTCAGATGTTTTGTTCTTATAAAATGAATGAACAAATACATAAATAATGACTGCGAATTGTATTTCAGCTCACAACTGTGAGAAATGTACAAATATATTCCATTGCACCCCCAAGAACTCCCAACTTCTTAAATCAGGAATAAAATACCAAGACCCCCAAAATCAGTAATGGATTTTAAATATTTCTCTTGTATAGTTATAAAGTTGTTGGAATGACAAGTTTGCATTACTAAACATTTCCTTTAGGACATTGTCTGAAACTCACATGCTTGTCATTATTTAGAGACTGTAATCCACAAAGATTTGCCAGAAAGCCACAGAGTTTACAAGCAACAGGTCAGTATACATCTCAAATTCTTTGTCTAAGTATTCAGGATAAAGCGAAAAATAATGGGGGAGGAACATTTGAACATTTTATTTTATAGATGTTTTTATATTATAGCCTACAGCAATAATGTATTTAATCATGTTTTAGCTTTTTGTGCCTTTACTCCTTGATGCTGGTCTTACTATGTTAGTCTGCAGCATTACTTACAGCATGTATTAGTTTTATGTTGCTGTAATTTTAACATGCATTAGTTTTATGTTGCTGTATTGCTTTGTATTCCTGTTACATTAGTTTAATCTTGGAGTTTATCTCCCCAGGCCTCTACTGAAAATGGACATGTATCCAGTTGGACTAGCTGGGTCAACAAATGTAAAATAAATAAAAAAAAAAAAAAAACACTGGACAAAGTGTTCCTTTTCAGCAGTGACTAAGCATCATTGTGGGAGGCACTTGTTAAATGTCACACTACGTTTAATTGCAGGAAGCAGTTTGTAAAAGCTCATTGCCGTAAATGCCACATAACTAATTCATTCAAAAAGTCTTCAGAACAATAGGTGTTGCACAGACATGCATTTTCTAAACAATAACAACTATGAAACTCTAATGGCAGGAATTATTGACTGACTATAATCCTCCCTTTATCAGAAAAAAAAAAAAAATTAATGAAGGGGATCAGGGCTATATGGTCTTAAATGAGCTGTCACATGTAATCTTAGGTACAGGGTTTGACTCTTTCTTCTTCAACTTGCCTCCTGTTTGACTCCAGGCAAATCAGTTAACCAAACCATGCTTATAGGTTATCTGCTGTAGTTAACAAACATACAATTTCCTGAACAAAAATTATGAAACTTTAATGACTGACATTAATTCCCAGTGCCTTACAGGTTCATAGGTAAGTATCAAGCTAAGTGCCCTTGTGGGCCATTCTAAGCTTAACCAGTTTCTCTATAGGTGCTTGAATTAACATATCCCATTTGATGTTACACTAACCTTACCCATTCCATAGTCTTACCCCATATGGAGGGACTGTTCAAGTCTCAATGAACTTAGGAACTTTTTCAAGTCTCAGGTAACTTACAATCTTACACACACACACACACACACAGTCACACACCCCACAGTCACACACACACACACACACACACACACTGTCATTTCCATTGTTAACAACACTGCACCAGTGTTTTAAATGCTGTAACCAACCAACGCACATTCTGAACCTATCCCGTACTTGTAAGTAATTAAACTGCAATACCAATTCTAACAGCCAGTCATGCAGAGTAAGGAAAACAGTAAAGCACCAATGATTAGTAAGTGTCCTGCCAATGATAGTTTAAAAATAAAACTCCACACTTTGCAAAAACTGTAGTTTGACTGATTGGAAGCCTCATTCTCATTGGCTCTACATTTGAGCTAATGAGATAGACACTTCTTGAAGCTAGAGCAGCTGAGTGGTAATCATGCACAGAGTGACTGAAAGGCAAAGTAGATGAGAGAGTGAGACGGTTTCCTTGTTTCTTGGGGGTGTTTTTGGCACATTTATGGCCTTCTTCCCCAGCTGGTACAATATCCTAGGGATTTACCTAGGTCACCTTGTGTTTGATGTTTGATCTGGCTCTGTATATATATATATATATATATATATATATATATATATATATATATATATATATATATATATATATATATATATAAAGGTCCATTTCTTACTTTCAAAATGTCACAATCTCAAGATTCATAACATGGAGGCCACAATCTCAAGGTAGTGAATTTCTGAAATTAAGAAATGAACTAAAAAAAAGAAAACATGTAAAACCATGTTTTTGCAGGGGGGAAAGCCCCCTGAACCCCCCCCACCCCCTGCAACTTAAATATACTTACTCCGAGATTGTTCTGCAGTGACGAGAATGGTAACGGACATCGCTATACAGTGCGGAACGGGAACATTACCATTCTCTGCACTGTAGCGTGACCTCTGAGTTGGTATGTTTAAGTTGCAAGGGTTGTGGGGAGTGCAGGGGGATTTGCCCCCCTGCAAAAACATGGTTTTACTCATTTTCTTTTTTTTTTAGTTCATTTCTTAAGTTTGAGATGTCACAACTTCGAGATTGTGGTCTCGATGTTAGGAATCTCGAGTTTGTGACATTTCAAACTTAAGAAGTGGACATTATACACACACACACACACATTTATTTGTTTAACATTTGATAACTGGGAAAGTTTGACTTGGAACAAAGTCAATTTTCAGTGGAGGCCTGGGGGAGAAACACTCCAGATGCATGTCTTTGTAACGTGGGATGAAACCGGAGCACCCAGAGGAAACCTACACGAATGCAGGGAGGACATGCAGACTCAATACAGAAGGCACCCCAGCTGAGAATTGAACCAGAGAACCTCTTGCTATGAGGTGACAATGCTACTTCTGCACCACACACACACACACACACACACACACACACACACACACACACAGACACACACACACACACACACACACACACACACACACACACACACACACACACACACACAGACACACACACACACAGACACACACACACACACAGACACACACACACACACAGAGACACACACAGAGACACACACACACAGAGACACACACACACAGAGACACACACACACAGAGACACACACACACAGAGACACACACACACAGAGACACACACACACACACAGACACACAGACAGTCTTTTCGGCTTTTTCCCGGTTAGGGGTCACCACAGCGGAACTCTGGTCCGCTAATGATTGGCAGTCACTTTTCATGGTGCCGAGTTGCCAGCCCGACGCCCAACCTTCAGTGAAGGCATGCCCATTCACACATGTCTTTCAGAGGCCACTCGACCACAGGGAGGACATGCAGGCTCCACGCAGAAGGCACTCCAGACGAGAATCGAACAGGAGAACCTCTTGCTGTGAGGTAACAACGCTACCACTGTGCCAGTGTGTATGTATATGTGTATAATATATATATATATATATATATATATATGGGTCTATGTTCTTTACTCAAAAGTACGGTTCATTGAACCTTACTTCCGTGAATTGACTTCCACGAAAGTGCATTTTATCAAAACTGCACTTTCGTAGACAAAAAAAAATAAAAAATTAAACACTGATATGCATGTGGGCAAGCCACCCTGCACCCACACCCCCCCCCTACTTTAATATTCTCATTCTAAGATCACACTACAGTGGGGAAAAGGGAATATTCCCTTATCCCCACTGTACTACGATCTCAACAAGAGCTTCCTTAGTTGTACATCAACCGTATGCGTTGATGTACAACTAACGGTACATGCTAATGACATTTTTTTGTTGTCTTTAACGAAAGTGCATTTTTGACAATGCACTTTTGCAAAAGTAATTTCTCACACACACACACACACACACACACACACACACACACACACACAGCCCAAAAATCAGTGCAAAGTTAACCCATCATGGCTCTGCATTCAGCTGGCATTCTTTCATGGAACTGCAGTACATAACTGCTCCCAGTGACACTAGTAGTTTTACAGATTTCAGTACTGACCAATATAGACCCTTGAATTCGCAGAATTCTATATGTTTATGACTACAAAGTGTACATGAGATGCAGATAAGCTGTGTTGTGCAGAAGATGGCACCGAATGCAATGATGCACAACATGATAGTGAACTACTACCCATTTCTGCACTTTACTACTGCTCATTGTAGTGGTGTTACTTATAGCTGCCCTGCTATGTATTCCCCAGTATACTCACTAGGCACCCTGAGCACTGTTCCTATAAAAAGGCAGCACTCTGCTGACCTGCTGTGATCCTCTGTTTCCCAACAAACTTCACTGAACAATTCCTGGTTGTGTGGGCATACAATACACCTCTTGATTACTCCTATATTACTCAGTGTGTACGCCTTACTCATTTTTTGAATTAAGTGTGAACAACTCTGCCCTGTGGTACATCCATTGTGTACCTAAGCAGCTCCTTCCCAAGTAGTAATGTGTTTGTTTCAGCACTGTAGCAGAAGCAGTGTTGTCCTACATCCTGTGCAGCAGGAGAGTGCAGAGAGAGATGCAGGAGCCTTTGGGGAACAATATCATATCATCATTGGTGTCCTCCACTATACAAGCAGTTGCACCCTGTGTGACCGTGGTAAGTCACAGGTTGTCACTGCTCCCACTTCACTACTGGCAAGGACTATTACGCCTCCTCCCAGTGTATGTGTAGATGCCACAGCCTCACTCCACAGATGTCTCCAGTTCCATGTGATGACATGGATGCATGGACCTCCATACTGAGTGCACTTTTCCACAGAGATCCTTCCTCCTGGCCATGTCCTGTGCCATATGCAAGCAAGAGCACACCACAGACAACCTTCCTCTGGCAATGTCCTGTGCTGTATGCAAGCTCCCCATACTTTTGTGTGTCTTATCATCCAAAGCCTTCTTCCTCCTTATGTTCTATGCCACATTCTAGCATCAGAACATGGCCTCACATACCATATGTAATTTTCTTCATCATTATGCCTCATGCCACATGCTGGCCTGTGTGCCTTAACTGTAGTACTATGTGCTTATTCCTGTGTACATTCTGATCTCTGGGTACACAATGTGCTATATGCTGACAAAGGTATATAGTTTCTTTTGTCCTGTAACCATTACAACCTCCTTCCTGGATACCCTTTTGTCTTTTACTGTTATAAGATTACAAGCTGCATTGTGTCGTACATTGTAATGAACACAGCAAAACATCCCTGGGTGCCTTCTGTGCCATTCTGTGTTATGGGCACAAGGTGCCAACTATTGCCTGTCCATTAATTGTACATCCCAATATAGTGCACTATCACTCACATTGCCAATGGCTTTGTGATATTGTAACCAGTCATGTTTTTGACTGACCATGTCTGTCTTTGAAACTGGTGGCATATGGTTTTATGAACTATCAGTTTCAAATATTAGGTTCCTTTCTTAAGCTGTTAATGTTTTATGAATTCTGATGTTTTCCCAATTCTGTTAAATTTTTGAAAACTGTTTCTTGTGTTTTGTGAACTGCCATTTACTTCAGTAATCAAAGATAGCCTTACCACCTGTCAACAATTTCACATTTTAGGTACAATACTAAAGCATGTTGCCACTGCTTTTCTTCCTTGTTGTCTGTGTCACAATCGCAGTCTAAGTCTCCATTTGCTAACACTTTTTTAAACTGTCATCTCCTTGACAACTCATGTATACTGTTTCACTTACATTGCACTGAAGCATAGTAATGAAATCACTAAAAGGTGCACACCTCCACTGTACTGTACGGTATGGCCTACATGAGGCAGTAGCTTTACTCCATGTCACATGACTCTCTTGAAATGCTCTGTATACTATAAGAATGAATGATTCACTGAACTGATATTCAGTGAATCATTCAATACACAGTGTTAGGCATTCACAAACAGGCCTATCTATGCTGCCTTTAGCATTCTTAATCCTACTCATAGTGTCTGTTTAATGGTGCTGTCATCACTACATATTAATGGTTACCTACTTTAAATACATTTGTTGTCTAAGTTATTTTAACTTTGCCACCTAGCACATTATAAGTGCCATGGACTCTGAGAAAAATAAGTAACTAAATATGTAAATAATTAAAATAAACAGGCACACAATAATCGGCCTTAGGATTCATAACTCTAAATGTCTATAACATTACTTAAAAACAGATTATTTCTTATTCAAGATTTTCAGCTCTGTTTATCTGATGCAGCATCTGTACTTCCTTAAAAAATAATAAAAGTTTTGAGATGAGTAAGTTCTGGATAACGTCTCCAGCAAACCTCTCAACCTCTAACTACAAGAAATCTGTGTAACTAAGGAAATTATTTTTCAGGCTGTGATACATGATCTGAATTGCCTAGACACAGTAAGACCTTGTGGAGTCTAATTATGGTGGCTGCCTTAAAAGTAATTACTAGAAAATAGAAATCAAACTCTAAAACAACTGTACTAGACATAATGAATAGGAATGCGGTTTAATGGAAGCCAGGAATTACATGAGCTATTTAATCTTTGATTAACAATGGCTGTATAGAAGATTATAGGTTATATACAATGTTTGCAATTGAAAATATGCCAATATAGTTTTTCTTTTATATAAATTTGTGATTGCCTATGTCATAAGTGATAGTTCAGCAAAGATATTTATTTAAAAAAAGAAATTTGAACAAAGCCAAAAACAATAGGAGAGCAGCGGCCCAAAAGCTGGGACAGATTTAAATATTGCCATTATAAATTTAGGAAATTACTAGAATAACAGGTTTTGCATTAACATGCGTTTTCTGGAGAACTTTGTCTGAAACACAAATATATATCATTATTTAGTGTCTGCAGTCTTCAATGATTTATCAGAAAACTACACATTATATAAATAACATACCAAGAATATGAGGCAAAAATTGTGACTTTCTACAAAATTCTTGACAGTTGAAAACTATGCTCTCCAGTTCTATTTATTTAACATTTTTTACCAGGAGTGTTCGACTGGGCTACAGACCCATTTTCTGTGGAGGTCCAGGGAGAAAAACTCCACATACAATAACTTACATAACATGTAAGGAAAACATGAACATTACAGAAAGAGAATTACAGTACAACATAGCTCCAAATTTCACTAGTCCATCAGAGTACAAAATTATACATCTTTTGTTAAGTAATAAAATTATGCACAGTGCTAGTAGTAGTAGCACACATATAATAGAAGAAAACAAGATAGCAGATATTTTGACAGTGGGAGTGTGTGCAGAGATACTCATGCAATGATTGTCAAATTATTACTGTAGAGTGAAACAGAACAGTGATTCATTTAATAGAAAGGGATATGGTAAACCGAATACAAGTGTACTAGAGGAAGAGGATCCTAGTGTGAAAGAAGTAAACAGAGCATTTTAGATTTGAGCTGTACTTAGAGGGTAAGGGGTAGGGGAAGTAGTATTACCCTGGGGTAGTACAAGAGCAGAGCCAGTTTTTACTGAAGTGATCTATAAGAAAACGTTTGAGGTTCTTTGAGTTGTATGAGCTAAGAATTTGTTGAGGGATAGTGTTCCAGGTTTTTAATATCTTCTGTGAGTATAGCGATTCCCCTGAGGAATTAATTATTTGCCTTAGTGACTTGCAGTAGCAGTTTTTCAGAGAATCTTGGAGCTCTGCTGCTACTATATAGTTCTAGGTTTTGCAGGGCTGGGCAGTTTTCACATTGATATATAATTGAGAGGGCAATGGTTAGTTTGTTTGTGTACAGTAGGTGGGGAAGTTCGATCCAGTTTAGTTCTTCTAGGGCAGTGCAGTGATGTGTTCTATTGGAGAGACTGGAGTAAATCTAGCTATTTTGTTATAACAGGCCTCCAATTTGATTAATTCTGATTTTCTAAGGTTTGTAAGTATGGGTGAGGCATACAAGATGGTAGAGAGAAGGTGTGTTTCTACTATGGCTTGCCTGGTTGTACTGGTGAAGAAAGAGCTGGCTCTGTAGAAGCAACCAAGTTTAATTTGGACCTTTTTTATGGTTGTGGCCAAGTGTGTGTCAAATTTAGTGAGTTATCAAGTGTGACTCTTAGAAGTTTTGTGTGCTCTACAGGTACTATTTTGGTGGTGTTTGAGGAGTAGTAATGAATGGAGGTTGAATTCCTTGATTTCAGCTGTTTGTAAAGATCATTGGTTTATTTCAGTTGAGTATTAGTTGATAATATGTGAGGTATTTCTCAATTTCTAGAAATTTACTTTGTGTTGTTTCAAGGAGTTTGGCGAGGGAAGGGGCTGAGCATATAAGTGAGGAATCATCTGTATATTGAATCATTGTAGCTTTATTTGTAGCAGTGCACAGTTTATTGGTGAATATTAAGAAGAGTAATGGTCTGAGGATAGACCCTTGTGGGATGCCTATGTTGATAGGAAGTAGGGGGGAAATTGTGTTTGACTGCTTGCCAGCAATCGGAAAGGTAGCTATGGAACCAAGATAAGGCTGCTGGGATAGTGTGATACTGTGTCAAATGCATTTGACATGTCAAGAAAAATGGCTGAGATGAATTGACCACTATTTCTAAGTTGGTTAATGATACTGGTGAAACAAATTAATGTTGTTGTAGTGCTGTGCTTTGGTCAGAAGCCGTGTTATGTCTTGGAGAGGAGGTTGTTTTTTAGTAAATAGTCTAGGAGTTGTTTGTTTATACATTTCTCGAGGATTTTGGCTGGGGGTTATTGCAATTGGCTTGTAATTGGAAAGGTTATTTGAGGACCTTTCCAATTACCTGAAATCAGAACTCCTGTTAAATGGAGGAAATTGATTGTGGTACAGCATGGTTTCCTTTCGTTAGCCTGGGAATCAGCTTAACTCCATAATGAGTCAGCTTTCATCTTAAGAATCAACCTATTTGTTCACAACCAAAATTCTTACATGCATACTTTATTCAGCTGCTTCATTTAATTGCAGTTTTTCCTTGCTATAAAATAAAAAAAAATTGCTTTCAAAATATTTACGTTGATTTCATAACTTTCTGGTTTTCCTTGGTAGTACATATGAATTTGATATCAAAGGTAAGACCTTTTCTCACTTTAAATCTTGGTTAAGACAGACAGGATTTTAAATATTACTGAGCGGATGCCCTGGCTACATAAGAAGTGAGATTTTTCTCAATGCTACAGCTTTTGTCAGTTTTCATTCTAGCGCCACGAGTCACTCTCATACTGAGGATGCAAGTCTTCACATGCGGTTTCTAATGCTTAAGTTCTACTGTTCCTGCATTGTACCGTTATCTTACAATAAATGTTATTGTCACTGGGCTATCCTCTCCCCACCACTGACAACTCCCATGATGTTGTGACCATCTTTTTAAAATACTAGTGTTAGTATTAAGCCCATTTTAAAAGATAAGCATGATACGATTTAAAAGCACATTGTCTATGTTGTAACTTTATTTTCTATCACTGGGCACTTTAAATGAGGTTTATTGAATGTATGAGTTCATTGGCTGCTCATCATTTGTAAGGCTTGATTGTTGCCTTAAGTTTTATACACTGATGAAGAGTTGTACGTGAATGCTTTATTCATTTTATTAAAAGCTACTGAGTGTTGGACTTCTGGTTTTATTTGTTTTTGGATTTACACTTGTACTTTGAAGCCCTTTAGGTATCAAGGTGTTGTGTTTTTGCTTTTTTAAATACAATAACACAATCGCCAAGTTTGCTAACAACAAACATAACACATCATTAATGTTATACTATGAAACAACTGGCCAGCATGATATTCTGGTCACCTCTTGAACACTTGATAAGCTTCCCCAACAGTCCTTTACAGAATCTTGGTAGCTTGTTAGAATGTTCATCACAAGCCTATTAACAGTGACCCACTGCTCAGAGTACTGCTCACCTGAACCAATGAGAATGTGAGAGGAGAAGGGTCTGCCCACTTTGTACAACTCCTAGGGCACTTCTTTAATCCATCAGACAGCTTAAGACTTGTCTCCTTCAACCCTTAACCATTATCTCGTAAACAAATAGAGTAAAAACAAAGACATATCCACATTGAAGATATCTAAATCAGTGTCACTTAAATGAATGCCATTACTCCTGAACTGGACCGGATCCCTATCATTAAATGAATGCCATTACTCCTGAACTGGACCGGATCCCTATCATTAAATGAATGCCATTACCCCTGAACTGGGCCGGATCCCTATCATTAAATGAATGCCATTATGCCTGAACTGGACCGGATCCCTATCATTAAATGAATGCCATCACTCCTGAACTGGACCGGATCCCTATCATTAAATGAATGCCATTACACCTGAACTGGACTGGATCACTATCAGCAAAATCCCAGTGTTCCATTACAGAAAAGTTTAACATACTGATCGACCTAGCCACTCTGATGTTAAGAAACCTTGTAATAATCTCCATCACCTTGAATTAGTCAATGCCCCACAAAACCAACTGAGAAATTATGGCTGACCACACCACCTTAGCTCACAAAAACCTCTGCACAACAACTGACAAAATCCTTTAGCAAACAGGTAAGCAATTTCCTTTTAGGAATACACGCAATGTCATTGCCTCCAAAATGTATGGCTATCCCAAACTGGGTAACCAAATTACTGTCTCACCTCTTCAAATGCTGGTAATAACTGACACCACTGCATACCTCATCAACAACTCCACTGAACTTCTCAATGAACCAGATCCTGGCCCAACCTGACACCAACAGGGTGAATTTACATTCATCTAGCCTAGCCACCCAGCAGTTAAGAGTGACTCAGCACAATTGACAGGTTTTTACCTGCAAAAGAAACCTACCCAATTAACATCTTCACACAAATAACATCCCAAATTAACCCTTCATTGCCCCTTATTACAACTAACGAATATAATTCAAAAGTGCCCTAGAGTGGCACCTCCCAGCTCTTTTAATCACTTCCGACCGACCTTCTTCAGATAAATCAGATGCCCTGCCCGTTCTAAAGGAATGTGTAGCTTAACTGCCCACTACCACCCCTTGAATTCTCATTGCCATCTTCACCCAAGACAAACTTGTGAGTGGCCACCCTGCCTATTCTAAAGGAATGTGTAGCTTAACTGTCCACTACCACCCCTTGAATTCTCAATGCAATCTGCACCCTGCCATCTGCACCCAAGACATAAACTTATGAGTGGCCACCCTCTTAGCCGGTGAATCCCTAAAAAAAAAAAAAACATCCTGCCCCCCTTATCAGATGCCTCCCACCAATCTCCAGCCCCATCCATCAGGCATAATAAACACACATCATTCCTTGGCAAAACCACCTGTTTATCCCCTCCCTCCTGATCAGTCTTAGAATGACTTAACCAAATCAACAGCAGACACAATAATTCAGTAAGCCAAAATGTTCCAACATACGTAACAAGCACCAAGATGGCCCAAAACACATAATCAAAGAGAGCACACCACCTTGTACAAACTAGCTAACAATACTGGCAACATGTTGCCTAATAGCAGCTTTCTTTCTTCTTTCTTTGGCTGGGATATCTCCCAGCCCTTCTTCAGCCACTCTGTCCTCCAGTCATACATCGCATCACATGCACCTGGCAGTTTAGCAGTAGCACTCACCACCACTGGGTGAACCCTAGCCATCCTAACAGCCACCCCAATCCTTCAGATTTTTACCAAAAACCTCAACACTAATTCAACCAGCCATGGCCTCATATTCAATGGCAAACTGATAACAAACTGCTTATAAACTATCAAGGTCTTACAGTATCCCTTTTCAGTAGCCTTGGACCAGGACTGCTGAACTGCTAACTTGTCATGCTCAACAAATCTCCCAGACCTTCCCTTGGGACATGTAAATGAGGGGCAAGTAAACAATGCTCTTACAACGATAATGCTGAACAAATAAAAGTTGTCTCAAATGGCAAGATATTTGGTAGTTAAAATTCCTACAATTCTGTAAGAAGAGAAGTTATTTACATCACTTGCTGTAAAATTTGCCAATCATTTTATATTGGGAGAACTGAAAGATTAATAAAAGGTGAGTGCATGATCATTCATATAGTATCCAAAACAAGGTCGAGACTAATGCCTTCTATAAACCTACGTAGATGCATGTAAAACAGTACTTGTGTATTCTTCGTACGTAAAGTTGTTCCCATTGACCTAAAAGGGATCCAGTAGGAAACAGAAAATAGAATATTGTGAACTTTATTGCCAGCTGAGATTGGATGTTACCAATCTTCCAAGATTAAATGACAATATATCTATAGGGGAAGTACTGAAAATGAGAAGTGCCAGTTTGTGACCGATGTATACTATTTGTTCTCTGTAATGTAATGTATTTTAAACTGAGTATAAACAATCATTGGCTAACATAAGAAACTTTTATTCAAAATTTATATAAATTTTGTAATCTTATTGTTTGTAAGTGCATTTTAAAAAAAGATTATTTTTAACAGGAAGTGATGCAATATGATGAATTCAACAGGAAATGAAATAAATGGATTTGATTGTGAATGCTCTATAAACCTTAGCAATGCTTCATTCTGTTTGTTCTGATGAAGTCTGCTTTGATAGACAAAAGTACTAAACAACAGATTTGTTAAATCAGTTTCAACACTGAGTGGCTTTGTTCTTTGGTTTTGCATCACAAGCACAGATGTTACTGGCATGTTCATTTCAGTAGCATTTACTTGAGTAATTTTATTTGGTTGGTTTTCATCATTCTGGTTCCTCTTGTTTGGTTATGTGTATAACTTGCCTTCTATTTGCATTACATTATTTGTACAGAAACTAAGAAAGGCAGCTGTTTTTTTTCCAGTTCAACCCAGTTGGATGACTTGGTAATGAAAACATAGCTAATTAAATAAAGAGAACCGGTTTATTTTTGTCTAGGTGTTTGGGTACCCATGCTATTGTTACAGAGCAGGCATACTGGGGGTAATGTGGTATTATAACCATTTACCTTCTTCTACTAGTATGAAGGGTGTATTGCCCAAAATATGGTGGTATTTGTACTGAATTGCATGGTGAGCAAAGATAAATATTTTCTGTGAAATATAGTGTGTGGCATGAGTTATGTATCTCTCGTTGCACACTGATGTGCAAATGAATGTCTGCCACTACCAAGATTTTGCTGTTTCAAACATCACCATCATTAGCCCAGATTATCTGCCTAACAGAGCTTTTAAAAGGGCAACTAATGTTGCATTAGCTGAGACTGATCTCCCAAAACCCACTACCATTAATGGAGTGTGGATATCCCAGGGTCTGGTGAGATATAAGTTAAGAGGAATAAGGCTTTGTTGGATCTAGAGAAGATGCCTTTGGAAATCAGTGACAAATAGTTGGCTTTCTGAGCTACTGTGGAGATGTAATGGTCAAATGGTAAAGAATTATCAACAAAAATACCTAGATTCCTTATAACAGTGCCCGATTGGAGGGGTGTGTCAATTATATGTTATGTTGAAATATTTTGTATATCAAAGTGAACTATCCTACATTGTTCACATTTAATGTGAGACCATCGTCTTTGCACCAGTTGTTAACATGGTCTAACTTATGCTAGAGCAATTATGGATTATCCATTTTGCAGTCATCTGCAAACTTTAATAACAATAGTCCAGGAGTATTGGACTGTAGGTCTGAGAACTAGATGTCAAAAAAAGGAGGGAGGCCAAAACTGAGCCGTGTTGGACACAACAAATAACTTTTTTCTCTTTCAGAAGTGGCACTCGTTACACTGACCACATAGGTCTCTCAAGCAACTGCTTAGATATCACCTGCACTGCATGAGGATTTATATTCAGACTTACAAGTGTATGTACTACATAAATGCTATCCACATCCTTGGTTACTTTTTAAAAGAAATAATGAGGTTAAAGAGGCTGCTTAGATATCCCCTGCACTGCATGAGGATTTATATTCAGACTTGCAAGTGTATGTACTACATAAATGCTATCCACATCCTTGGTTACTTTTTAAAAGAAATAATGAGGTTAAAGAGGCTGCTTAGATATCCCCTGCACTGCATGAGGATTTATATTCAGACTTGCAAGTGTATGTACTACATAAATGCTATCCACATCCTTGGTTACTTTTTAAAAGAAATAATGAGGTTAAAGAGGCTGGATCTTGTTCTGACACCATGCCTCTACATATGAAGTTAGTGACACTAATGGGTCTGTAGTTTCAGCGTCCAGAGTTGGACTACTGGCAACAGAATTACAATGGCTGTTTTCCATGCTTCAGGAATGTAATCTGTAGAGAGCTTTAGATTGAAGAGGTTAAGTAGGGGTTCTGATAGGCCATATTTGACACTGAAAATCAGTCACCCTGGTATATTATAAGCATCAATGGATGACATGTTCTTAGCTTTTGATAAGGCTGAAAAAAAATTGCTCCACAGTGGTTAAACAGGATGGCTGGGATTGTGGAATCTGATGAATAACTATAACTGAGAATAGACCAAAATTTGAACTAATTTTGTCACCTAGGATATTAGCTATTTCCTTTGGGTCACAGTGTGTAGTATTCTTGTGGACTAGCTTTGAACATTGTTGGGTGTTAGTTTTTTATTCCTGATATCGATAAAGAAAGATTTCTAATTATGTTCTGTTGTATTGGTTATTTTAACTTCATTGCAGCTTTGAACTTCCTAATGCTTCCCTTAGCTAATGTTTGTTTAAGTGGGCTCTTAAGGTATGTAGATTGAGACCTCTTATAGGTTCATATGTTCACAGCTAAGTACTAGGTAGATACCCTTGCATGCTATTTTAAGTCTAGCCAATTTTCCTTTTTCTGCCTGAAATAAGTTATCCCATTTGGTTATATATACTGGCCTTATCCATTCCATGGTCAATAATTGTGGTTAGCATTGTTGCCTCATAGCAAGAAGATCACCAGTTCGATTCCCAACTGAGGCGCCTTCTGTGAAGAGTCTGCATGTCCTCCTGGTATTCATGTGGATTTCCTTCAAGTGCTCTGGTTTCCTCCCACATTCCAAAAATGTGTATGAAGTGTTTCTTCATGGGCCTCCACTGAAAATGGGCTCTGTCACATTCAGATTTCCTGGTAAACAAATGCTAACTCATTACATCCAAGTGATGCTTCCAGGTGCACCTGTATTTAACTCCTTCTGATGTCTCTAGGCATCAAACATTGCTTGTTCATATTTGCATCAGTAATTCCAAAACAATGCTATGCACAAGGATTTAAAGGATTTAATCTTAAAGTTTATACAACAGCACACTCAACTGCATTAATATTTGACCTCTGCCTAGTGCAGGTAACTAGATATTAACTGCTGTTTTTATGATATTAATTTATATAGATATAGTTTTCACATTTTTCTAAATATCTCAGCAACCAAGCAACACAGATCAAACTCCTTAATCTCGTATGAAAGCTCTCAGCTAGATGAATAAAATGCTGCTGACAGTATATGTGTAATGTGAGTGGTTGCTGAGATATTGTAAGTTGTTTACAAAATATTACAAATGTAATAGTTACTATGTTTACTGTGACTTATAAAATTCAGTTTAAGACCTAGAACCAAAAGAATATTACCACTATAAAAATAGTTTGTGCCGAAGAGTTTGCACTTTATGGTTCTTTCATAATCCCTGTGGTTCCAGAAATATGAACATTTGTTTGAAATGTGAGGACATAATATGATTCTGTCAAATGGCTTAGACTCCGCTCATTGGAAGTTACAGTGTAAACTTCCTGAGCTCCATTGGAGTGAATGGGTTAAATAATTAAGTAAATAAATATATATTACCCTTCATGACACTAGGTAATTTACACATGAGATAAAGCTGCATCTGGACATTAGTAGTAGAGGGGACAGTCCTGGGCTAAATTTTCCATTTTTCATCCATAGATGTAAGATGCAAAATGAATGTGTGAAAACCAAAGGAGGCAGTGCTGCAATCAATATTAGAGATAAGGTCACCTCACATCTAGGTAGACTGGACAACTCCATAGAGTTAATCTAGGTCTGAGTTACAGTGGTTAAGACCCCCATTCAAGTCCTAGCCAGTTATAGATCCCCCTCCATGAGTCACGACACCTACAAAGCCTACTTAACCAAACTGAAGACAATCCAAATTTTACCAAACACACTGGTTAAGGGGGATTTCAATTATTGCACTGGGAAACCTACTCTAGCCCAAACTCGCTAGCACAAACATTTGTTGACTTTGTGAATTCAAATGCCCTGGAGCAAATTGTCCATACCCCGACAAGAGGAACAAGTTTTCTAGATCTGGTCCTCATTATCGTGTCAAACAGGTGCACTGCTGCAACTGTTGGACCCTCATTAGGTCATTAAAACTAACCACAAATCAGTCACCTTCGAACTGATGCTAACACCAGAACTTACAAAGGGTGAAATCACACTAAAACCTTCAGCATGGCAAACAATACCCTCCTAGATGATGGTATTAATGCATTCCAAGCCCCATCCCAAACTGGAAGTGATAACTACACCAAAGATAACACTAAAGCCCTGTAAATCACTTGCATAAGTGTATAAACTTGGCTGTACCAGATAGAATCAAAGCCAGAGTACCAAGTAAAATCAAGCTGCCATGGTGGACTTCCAGCATTAACAAACTCTACAAGGGTTACTATCACGTAGTCGAACATTTACAAGTTCGAACCTCATATGGTTGAGACCATAAGTTCGAATTTGTAAAAGTTCTAGCATTTCAATGGAAATCTCCTTAAGCAGAGGTTTCCATTTTGTTCAGTGGGGTGTGATCTTGCAGCTGGTATATTTAAGTAGTGGGGGGGGGTGCAGGGGGGCTTACCCCCTGCTTAAAAAAGTTTATTTTGTTTTCATTTGGTTTTTTTTTTGTTTTTTTATCCATAGTCGAAGTTTTGCAACTTCTAACAATGGTTTGAACATTACGTGTTCGAAGTTATAAGACTTTGATTATGTGATCTAGACCCACTCTACAATAAATGCAAAAAGTTGCTGTCCAAGAAAACAAAGACAAGGGCCAAACAATTGAAAAGCACCCTTCTTACCTTAACAGGCAAATAAGACAACTTGTCAAATCCTCCAAAAGCTCCTTGGAGAGAAACCTAGCAAGTACTGCTAAGGATAAACATAAAGCCTTTTACAGCTACATACATAACCTAAAGGGTAGGACCCAAGCATGTGCAGAACTGGTGGCCAACAGCATCACACACCCTGACCCCACAGAGATAGTGAACCTGCTAGCAGATAGGTTTGGCAAAAGCTTCACTCCCTTATCCCCTCCTACCTTACAACAAAAGATCCCCCAAACTCCCTCCCCCACCTTACATATCTGAAGAGCAGGTCCTCAAAGCCCTGTCCAAGGCAAAGGACATGGACTCTATGGGAGCAGATGACATGCCAAGCTCTCTTCTAAATAAGCTAAAATATGACATCACCGCTAAATACCCTTTTCAATCATAGCCTAATCACAGGCTTTGTTCCTGTGGAATGGAGAACAGCTACAGTTATTCCCCTCCACAAAGTTGGCCTAGCAACAGAATCAGAGATTTACAGACCCATAAGCCTGACCAGCCCCATCTGTAAGGCCATGGAACATATCATTATGAACCTCATAAATAAAGACATAGGTGACCTCCAAACCCTGAATGCTACCCAATTTGGCTTTGTGAAGGGCAGATCCTGCCTGTTAAAGTTGATGGATTTCTTTGAAAGTGTGACCAAGGCCATTGATGAGGGTAAATCTATGCACCCAGCATACCTCGACTTGGAAAAGGCTTTTGACACAATCCCACATTCAGGCATTACCGATAAACTTAGCAAACGGAATGTAAAACTCATCGTTGTAATATGGATTGACATCTGGCTCACAACCTGGACAGACGCATCAAAGTGTGTGACTCCACATCAGCCAACAGGGTATCACAGGGGTCAGTGCTGGGCCCCCTACTGTTTGTATACTTATCAGACGTTCAGGTCAAAACTAAAGGATTGTGGCTGACTAAGTTTGCAGACTACCGCAAACTAGGTGCCATCATTGAATCCCCAAATTATGTCAGTATACTCCAGGATAATCCCACACAGACCAGCAGCTGGTGTATTAGTCAATGAATGCAAAGAAGTGCATCATCATTCCCTTTGGCACATACAGTGTCCCTTCACACAATAAAATCAATAACAATGTCCTAAGTACCCAAGAAGTGGTAAGGGACAGGTTAACCACGGCCTTTACTTCAACCATCACGATGTTAGTAAAGGCATTGCATGTACAGCAAAAGAAATTATAACCCCCCCATATTCAGCACTTACCCTGCCCATAGTTGAGTATAAATCCCCATTCAGTATGTGCCATACTAAGCACCTACAGCAATTAGAGAGACCTCAGAGGTCTCTAACAAAGAATATCAATGGCTTCCAGCATGTGCCTTACATGAACCAACTGAAATCCCTGTTACTATACTTCATATCATGTAGACTTCTTAGCGGAGACTTATGTCTGGGCTACAGAGCAACCCAAGACCCTCTTGTGGGAGTACAGACTATCTGTTCTAGAGCATTTATATTGACAAAGTCCAGGAACCTCAGGGTGAACATATTCGTGCCCATACACATCTCGCAATCAATGAAAGGAGAGTTGAAATCACCCATGACCAAGGTGTTTGTCTGTATAGCGAGTGACTGTAGTAAGTCCAGGTAGATGGTGTGTTTCTCTTGGTTCATGGTGGGGGACCTGTAGCTAACGATGTGGATGGGGGGGTTACCTATAGTTAGTTAGACTTGGAGAAGTTCAAGACACTCATACTATTTAACCAGTCTTCAGGTGTATTTGTCCTTGATGAAGATGGGTACACTTGGTTCTTTCATGATCATTTTGAGGCCTGAATGTGTGGAAGGCATTGCAGCCCTGCATGGCCAGGGTGCTCTCTGTGGCCTTGAACCATGTGACTGTGCAGACATCAGCATCTTCCAAGGTAAGGAGTGCTTCCAGAGAGTGCAGTTTCCTGTTTAGACTTCTAACATTAAGCAGCATGCCCTTAAGTTTGTCTCAGGTGTGGATTTTTTTAAGTCAGAAAATTTGTTGTGACATTTCCTAAAAAGGTAAGTACCTTTGCCAGTAACCAAAAGCCAAGAGGCGATAGGTGAAGACCATGCCTGGCAAAGCAACATGGTCTGTCAACCATGGCTTCCCAGGATAACAGATACTGCATACCTCTGGACTCACAACCGAAACTAAGCCAACTGTTGAAGTTCATTTTTTTTTTGTTTATACTGAGTCGTCATCTTGGGTGAATTTAGAATGCTGCTTAGGGCAAGGGGCATACCTGCTTGTGACACATAATCAGAGAGTTCAGTCATATCTGCCTTCATATAGTCCAGAGAGATATGTCTGAAGTCATTCACCCCATCATGGACTATGGCAGTGTCATACTGGTACTTGTTGTGGAGAGACTTGAGTGCATGCACATTCTGATGGATCTTTGTACCCAACTGGCAGCTAACTGTGACCTTCTCCTTGTCCAGTCTGGTGAGGGGGACATCTGTGTGTCTCACTATGGAGTTGCCTATGACCAGGACATTTGGTTTTGAGGTGTTTTACCTTAAAGGCTTATTAGTTGAGATGTGTGTGTGTGTGTGTGTGTGTGTGTGTGTGTGTGTGTGTGTGTGTGTGTGTGTGTGTGTGTGTGTAGTGGATTCTATTGGATCTGCAGTGAGTGCAATTGGTTTGCACTTGGGAGGTCTCTGATCTTTTGGTAGGCTTCTAGTGAGTACCTCCATATATGTGCATTTATGAGTTGGGTGCTTGTTATGTGCATGAGGTGAAGTCAATGTGCTGACAACCTGTTTGATGATTGGCTTGCTTTTACTTGAGAGAATTGATTCCAAATTTATAGTGTATCTACATCTCTCACATATTGTATCTGTTTGTTTTATGAGTAAGTGGCTGTCAGTAAACATGAGGAAATTAGTACACTGCCTTAGGAAGCCCATGTCATTCAGGCTGGGCAGAGAAATGATGGGAAACTGACTGTCCATTGTGGCAGGATTATACCTTAACTACTAGTGGAGAGTGGGCTAATTAGACCAGGTTTTGCTATAGGATTGACCAAGGAGTCTATTCTGAAGCACACTAGGGTTAAAAACTGCAACAATTCTCAGTGAGCAACTGAGTTACTTGCAGAGCAGCACTGTAGTTTGGGAGGATTTACTAGCAAATATCTAGGAAAAATCGTCTTCCTAGGTGTGTGTCGATACACAGCAGCGCTAAACCCTGTTGCATGGTGTGCAGCTACACGTAAATGCGAGGCTTAAATATAAGTGAAGTTAAACAGTTTTAACATAAACGAACCAATAGGAAAGCTCAGAACTGAGCCTTTCTCCAGCAATTCCCAACTCAGATTGGTACACACTTCTGCCACAAGAGTGCAGGAGGTCCCTCTTATTGTAAGATGGATGGTTTTAGTGCTCAAGTGATACCAAACAGTCTAGATTCAGCAAGTCTGAATCTAGCCTATGCTATATAAGGCAGATGTATTACAAAATTCAAAATGTAGACTAACAGTCACAACAGCAAAAAACAGCAGACATGAAGCAGCAGTTAAGTTAAATACAGTTCACAAAGTGCAATGCAAGCATAAATTCAGTTGAATTCAGTGGATGACTTGGATTTATGTCCAGATGCACTCAAAACTTCTGGCTAAAGTCTGTTGTATTTTAAACTATTAATTAACTAAAAACTGTGTTGGCTGGAAAAAAATATCAACATTGGTTTCTAAACAGTATTTTTTTCTATGGGTGGGAATTACCTCCCCAAGCAGGAAGCAATGCCACCTGCACCTCTGACCTTAATATAATTAACTCTGAGGTCACTACTAATCATTACAAATGCATTCAGTGAATGTTTATTTTGGCCAGCTGTATATTATTCAGCACTTTGACAATAATGCTAGTAACTACATACCCTTAATATGGTGAAAATATAAAATATATCCTTTTCAGCAACAAAAAAGTTTAAATTACATTTTAATACATTTGGTATTATCATAAAAAGATTATAATACTTGAGAATAAGATTAGTGAAAAACAACAAAATTATGCTTTAACAATTAAGTTTTTGAATAAAGCCGCCTAAGGCTTCTGTTATTCTACATTTGGGTTAAGTCATGCAAATCACTTCTTTGCAAAATCTGTGAACCTTCTGGTTATTTGTTTATTTTTGCAGTCTAAAAACTAACTTCAGAGTGAGAAATACTTTTCTGATAGAGATTTGACACTTTTGTTACTTTTATTCACAAATAACTGCTTTTATATGCTGAGCCAACAATATTAAAAACAATGACAGTTATGATCATAAATCAGGTTTTTGAAACACCATCATAACACACAGTTTTCAGTATGTGCCATCCTGAACTTTTACTGCAGAAACCATTTCTTCTTATCACTTTATTATTGTCTGGTTACAAGGCACTACTTAGCAATTCTGCTCAGTGTTGAGCATTGTCAGAAGGTTTGGTTTTAAATATAATGATACCTGCATTTTCTTCAGAAAAACAGCAGCCCATTCTTTGGAAAAAATAATGAGGATGTGGACCATTATTATTTATCATCAAACTATTGATAAAGCTAATTTTCATTGTACAGAGACTCAGCAAGGAAGCAACCTGAATTTAATATTCAAAGAGCATAAACTAATGATAAAATCCTTGTTCCAAGCAAGGTTTCTACTCATCCAGTAGAACATTGTGACTTGTATCTCTTGCAGAATTTCTTGCACATAAAATGGGTGCAACATTTATTTACTTATATTAACTTCATCTCATTAAATGTCTCCTTGTTTAAATAAAGTTTTCAAATATTTAATGTATGAAACAGGCTTGTGTCACAGGTTGTATGCATTATTTTAGAATAAATTTATTCCAGCAGGGTATACTTTCCCCATATGCAAGAAGGATTTCAAGGGAAACATTACTTATAACTTATGAATAAGACTTCTGTTGTCAATAAATTATATATTGCCTTGCAGACATTCACTGCCATGCGAGATTATATATAACAAAGTTATGTGTTTCTCAATTGAAGTGAGCAGTAAAATATCATTTTTGTGCGTTTCACTTGTCTTTTAAGCATCACTCTATATATATATATATATATATATATATATATATATATATATATATATGTGTGTGTATCTATCTATATCTACATCTGTATCTATATTGATATATATATCTATATCTGTATCAATATCAGGGTCTAATTTGATTCACTGAAAACTCATTTCACTGAATTTCAAAACACTCACAGCAAATCGCTGTAAGCTCAAATCACTGAAAACTCATTTCACTGAATCACATTTCACTGAATGTAAATACTGTTGGGCAAATAAAACATATATTCCTTTTTCTTCACTGTAGTGCAATCCTGGAGTTAATATATATATAGTTAGGGGCGTGTGCAGGGCACGGCCCCCCACATTGGTAGGTGTGGGGGACATAGCCCCCACCTACTTTTGGTTTTATATGGTTAGTTGTCAGTGAAATTAGATTCATAAATATAAAAGCTAAGTAGGTAGGGGGCTACACCCCCCCACACCCCCAATCTTGGGGGCTGTGCCCTCCACCCCCTAACTATATGTACTAACTCCAGGATTGCATTACAGTGGGGAAAATGACATATACATTTTATTTGCCCAGCAGTACTTACATTCAGTGAAATGTGATTCAGTGAAATGAGTTTTCAGTGATTGGAGCTTTCAGCAATTTTTTGAGGGTGAATTGAAATTCAGTGAAATGAGTTTTCAGGGAATCAAAGTAGACCTATAAATATATATATCTATATATCTATATATCTATATATCTACATATCTATATATATATATATATATATATATATATATATATATATATATATATTACATCTGTACATAACCCCCAAAAATGTAGTTACTTGACAGTCATAACTTTTGAAAAATACATTAAAACAATTACAAAGAAGATTGTAAAGAGTAATATAATAAGCAAAGTTAATAGAACGGTTAAAATTACTAATGCTAATATAATATTGAAGGTTTTAGTAATTATTTATAATGAGTTTTTTCAGTCATTATGAAATCAGGTACGTATTCCAGATTTGATTTGTCATTATACAATTTGGGTAGGAATAGAAAAGATTTACATGATTTCAGCCTATATCTGTGAAATTTTTCCAGTTTAAAGAGTCTAAATGCAACCATGTTTAAACTATATAGAGTTTTGGCAAAGAGAAACAAATAAATAAGTATAGGTAAATACTTTCTATGACAACAGGAAGAGGAAATGAGTAATGTTAATTTTTAGTCAATAGATTTAATGTATGTAATATTGCTCTTTATTTTAGTTATTAAAAGAGAACATTTTTTGGACTGGTTTGCAGGGCACAATTTGTATGGGATATCTGCTTTCTCTTTGCTACAGTTGTCTCAATGTGACAAGTAATTAGGAGAGAAGCTTTTTGTACTTGTGAGAGATGCGCATTATTTCCAATCATGGACTGTGTATAAAAGTTTTTTTAATTATATGTATTTTCCCTTGTACATTATAGTTTCATAAGGTTAATCCAATTGGCCTGCTAGTCCAGCATATACTAAAAGTATTAGTAAACATATGTTCTCTTAAATTTATAATTTGCTATTTTATAAGCATTGGATAAAGAATTATCTTGTAGCTGAGAATCCAAGAAGTCCTGTATAAAGTTTGCATTCTATGACAAATCTTGACCGTAGCAGCAATTTATTTTTATATACTGTACTATTTGATTATGAAGAGAGATGTATCCATTTGTGAGGTCTGGTGAATTTGTATTAAGGATCATAAAATCCCATATTGACTTTTACTTGATCTTAGGAATGTTGGAGAGATCAATCATTTTACCTCCACATAGTATATTAGGATTAAGATGACTTGGTCGAATCGGTGAGAAATGGTCATTTCAATTTAGGTAATTCTTACGTTTATAAAAGTCCTTTATCAAATCATTGAAAAAAACAATGGATTTTAACTTTCTAAGAAAGTTAAATTTTAAAAAAGGAATTGAAATATTAAAATCGAAAGAAGTTAAACAT
>NC_056746.1:76885178-76945178 GCF_019279795.1 Protopterus annectens
AAAGGGGTATGTATAATTTTTTTTTTGGGAGCAGATTGTCCTTTTTTTCAGGTGAGAGTGGAATGTGGTGTAGGGGAAGTAGGTATATTTGGGGAGGTAGGTTGGGGAGGTAAACAGACAAGACAAACAAGGTGCATACAGGGGAGGTATAAGACACATGTGGTGGGTGAACACCTTTGACAGGGAGGGATGTTTGGAAATTGCAAGCCCACGAGCCCACAGTTGGAAACAGTGGGATTGAGGTCCCCACCCATGGGCAGTCACCACTGCACCTTCACAGCCCAGAGGGTGGCTGTGCTGGGGGCTGTGTAGGAGGGGCAGGCTGACCCGGGAGTTGTGTCACTTGTGCCTTAAGCTGGCGTAGACGTTCTGCAACAGAACGTTCAATCTCTCCACGCACCACAGCCTGGACCATTTGAAGGGTGATAGGTGGCCCTCTTCTGCCCATGCTTGCACGGGGGGGCCGAGCCCCATCCCCTGCAGCACTTCCACCCAAAGGTGGCACAGGGCCAACAGAGGAGGAGGTCCCAGGCTGGGCACTGGACCTGCTGGTGCCAGGTGCCATGGCCAGCTGAGGTGGGACAGGTGGGTCCGCTGGGACCGGCCTACCCATATGAACTATGTTTTGGAGAGTTTAATAAAGATATGGGTTAGTAACAGTCAACAGCATTCCAGATTAGTTATAACAGCATGCAGAAGTATTCCCATTAACCCAACACATCAGATTTTCAACAGTTGAAAAGCAAGCATAACACATGCATATAGAGAACAATAGTGGACATTACAACAGCATGCAGGTTGAATTGATGGCAACAGGCCACCAATATTGTGGTATTTTAACAGGGCACATGCATAGAAATAAATGCAAATATTTATAAACCAATAGGACATATGTCCCAACAAATGTTTTGAGATTAGACATACTGATTGAGGTGTGGAATTGCATTTTTTATGCACATACAGTAGGGTGGAAAAAGATAGCTCAATTAACTTATATATCCTACTAATTTTCACTACATTCCTATTAACTGCAGTTATATGTCCCTTACATGAATTATTACACTACCCAATGTCCTTATATTGTGTAATTGGATTTTGCTAGATCATTATATACATGAGCTGTATCTTACATACAAACTGTCCAAGATGCAGATGTTACTGTAACATATTTTGAGAGTTGCTCACACACACTACTGCTGAGATGGTACACTGACAGCTCTACTTTCATATAATTATCTAGATATGTTCAGGTGAAAGTATCAGTTATATGTTAACAGCTCCCTACATTTCTGGCAGCGCATTGACATTTCTGGGGAACACGATACCAAGCTACTCATGTGCCAGATTAACCTGTACATGCTGGGCATGAACCAACAATTGAGGGCTGTACATTTGCATAAAAGCTACTGGCACTCCCTTCATCCACGCTATATGGGCCTACCCAAGTGTGGGTTAACACTGCTTAAAACAACAGTACTATTTGTAAAATGCAACAGTACAACAGCATATCAAAGAAAATGACACAGACGCACTCCAGGAATTATACATTTATTAAAGGATTATTACACCTTTATTTATTGGGTTAAAACACTTTTTGAAGGCTCTCTCATTTATTTTATATAACAGTACATGCATAATAATTACTAACCTACCTGATGATGCAGCCTTTGCAACCTATCTTCATGGGCTTGCTGATTCATAGCTCAGACACCTGCAGCTGTGAAGTAAATGCAGTGATATTGAGACATACCTATCCATAGTATAGACAAGCATAGCAATTCTTAACTTCTTAATGCAATGGCTTCTTACTCAGTAGTGGGGCATTAGGCATCACATGGGATTCCTGGATCCACTGGTCCAGTTGATCCTCCTTACATTGCTTCAGGTCAGAATAATGGTGCCTGACCTGCTCACCAGTCCAAGGAATGCCAGTGGCACTGGTGAGATCATGAGCAAGACTGTTCCAGGCCTCCGTTTTAAATTGGGTGACCTGGTACTGGCCCCGCAAGAGTCTTTCCTCATGATTGTGGACATGGAACCAAACCATTACTTTGGACTCCTCAATGCCCCAACGTTGCGCTCAAAATCAAGTGCCTTCTCCAACACCGGCCATGCTGACTGTAGAAGGGATCTACAACCAGTTATGGCAAGTATTCCTGCCTGTGGAGCTTAAATATGCCTCATTTCCCACACTTATTTGTGATTGGCCAGTTTTGAAAAAACTCAGCTGTAGGCACACTTGCTTAGCTGATGTTAGCAATGTTTAAAATTTCTTTGATAGATATGCGTCTGTAGAAAGTGCATAGTTATGAAATGCTGTCATGGCTTCGTGGTTATGTACTGTGACTATAGTGCACAGTATCCTGAGTTCAAGCCCTGTCACTGCTTTTTATTTTCCTACTGGCCAGACCTGAATGGTTAAGGTACAGTAAAGGAGGTGTGGCCATGTTTAGCCGACTTTGCTCAACTTTGCCTTACTTCGCCCAACGTTGCTCGACATTGCCCGATGTTGCCCGATGTTGCACTGGTTAGCGCAGTGCACAGCTACGCGCAAATACATTGTAGCTGCATTGGTTGGCATGGTGCGCAGCTGCACACAAAGACATTGCACTTGTTAACGCGGTGCTCAGCTATGAGCAATTGGATTTAAATATGCTCAATACTGGTAAAATGTGCTTAGCAGTGCTTTATATTGTTTAAAATAAGTTACTCATGCCTCAGAATTCATAACCATTTCACCTTCATATATATATATATATATATATATATATATATATATATATATATATATATATATATATATAATTTGTTCACTACTACATATAACATTTGAATGCTTTTTACAAAACTTATACATCATAAATGTCAGGAAATATTTTTGTATACAGATTTCCAACAGAAAATGGAAGGTGCAGTGGTGGGACTCGAACCAGGAATGCCTCCTCTTTATGTGAAGGCTCTAACCACTACACTATTGCTATTTTGCTTAATTTGCATATATTTTTATTATTATCCTCTTCGGTGTCTAAGCTGCTAACTGTAGCTAAGCAATGGGCAAACACGCGCAAACACGTGCAAATACGGGCAGCTATATCGGAAATAAAACAAACAAAAAAAAATTTCTTTTAATTTTTAAATTTGTACGAGGTTTAACATATGGGGGAGTGTAGTGTTACAATGTACACATGTGAGCAGACTTGTTCGTGTAACTCGATATTTCTCGAGTTTTGTCATTGCAGGGTTGTGGATTTTTGTACTGCTTGGCAGTCCGACACGCCCCCTACACTCGTCCATGCTCTGTGTAAGCTTTAGAGTTGAGACAGCATGCCCTCATTAATATGCATGGCACACTGCTGTCATACTCTTAGACTGGGGCTTCCATGTAAGACTAATCTAGTCTTACACAGAAGATTAGTAAATCCTGGGGTCAGTCTAATACAGAAAACTGCATTGACTTCTAGGAATAAAATCTAAGCTATAAACCAAGTTGTTCATTTTGTTCTAACCTTTTTGTAAGTGACTGGCCACAATAGTTACCGGATCATTTGGACAGGAAAACAAGAAAAATGCTTCATGCCTATCAAATGATACATAAAATACAATGTATACCAAGACTATATATTGCTCATTCTGAAATTTTGAAATTCAAAATTGATTACATGTATAGATCTGCAGTCCTAGAACTGCATACATGTCTGCTGACCTCACTAAATCCAAACATAGTGAAAGTTTTAAAACATGAGAAGAAGACATCTAAGATGTGAAGTCTAACATGGTGACAGGGGAAAGCATAGTTAGGCAGTATAGGGTGGTGGTCTGTAGGATGACGTTGGTAATCAGGAAGAAGAGGAAGGGAGTAAGGGCAGTACCAAGGATCAAATGGAAGTTGAAAAAGGATAACTGTAAAGTTCATGAAAAAGTTAAGACAGGCACTGGGTGGCAGAGAAGAGTTACCAGATAGCTAGGAAGCCACAGCAGAGGTGGTAAGGGAGACAGCTAGAAAGTTGTTTGGTGTGATATCTGGACAGAGGAGGGAGGACAAGGAGACATGGTGGTGGAATGAGGAAGTACAAGAGAGTATACAGAGGAAGAGGTTGGTGAAGAAGTGGGATTGTCAGAGAGATGAAGAAAGTAGAGAGGAATACAATAAGATGAGGCATATGGTGAAGAGAGAGATGGCAAAGGCTAAGGATAAGGCATGTGGCAAGTTGTATGAAAGGCTGGACACTAAGGAGGGAGGAAAGGACCTGTACCAAATGGCTAGCCAGACGGACCGAGCTAGGAAAGATGTGCATCAGGTAAAGGTGATAAAGGATAATGAGGGAAATGTACTCACAAGTGAGGAGAGTGCAGATGGAAAGAGTACTTTGAGGGGTTGATGAATGAAGTGAATGAGAGGGAGGGAAGGTTGGATGATGTTGGGATAGCAAATCAGGAAGTGCAATGGATTAGCAAGGAGGAAGTAAGGATAGATATGAAGAGGATGAAGAATGGAAAGGCTGTTGGTCCAGATGACATACCTTTGGAAGCATGGAGGTGCTTCGGAGAGATGGAAGTTGGATTTTTAACCAGATTGTTTAACAAAATCTTGGAAAGTGAGAGAATGCCTGAGGAGTGGAGAAGGAGCGTATTGGTACTGCTTTTTAAGAATAAGGGTGATGTGCAAAGCTGCAGTAACTACAGAGGGATAAAATTGATGAAGCACATCATGAAGTTATGGGAAAGAGTAGTGGTAACTAGGATAAGAAGGGAGGTGATGATTAATAAGCAGCAGTATGGTTTCATGTCAGGAAAGAGCACTACAGATGTGATGTTTGCATTGAGCAGAGAAGTATAGAGAGGGTGAAAAGGAGTTGCATTGCGTCTTTGTGGACTTGTAGAAAGAATATAACAGGGTGCCTAGAGATGAGTTGTGGTATTGTATGAGGAAGTCAGGAGTGGCAGAGTAGTATGTAAGAGAGGTACAGGATATGTACAAGGGCAGTGTGACAGTGGGGATGTCTGTAGTAGGTGTGATGGATGCATTCAAGGTGGAGGTGGGATAGCATCAAGGATCAGCTCTGAGCCTTGCTTATTTGAATGGTGATGGACAGGTTGACAGACGAGATCAGACAGGAGTCCCCGTGGACTATGATGTTTGCAGATGACATTGTGATCTCTAATGAGAGTAGGGACCAGGTTGAGGAGACCCTGGAGAGGTGGAGATATGCTCTAGAGAGAAGAGGAATGAAAGTCAGCAGGACTAAGACAGAATATATGTGTGTGAATGAGAGGGAGGCTAGAGGAATGGTGAGGATGCAGGGAGTAGAGCTGGCAAAGGTGGATGAGTTTAAATGCTTGGGATCAATAGTTCAGAGTAATGGTGAGTGTGGAAGAGAGGTGAAGAAGAGAGTGCAGGCAGGGTGGAGTGAGTGAAGAAGAGTGTTAGGGTCATTTGTGACAGAAAGGTACCAGTAAGAGTGAAAAGGAAGGTCTACAAGAGGGTAGTGAGACCAGCTATGTTATATGGGTTGGAGACAGTGGCACTGACAAAAAGGCAGGAGTCAGAGCTGGATGTGGCAGACTTAAAGATGTTAAGATTTGCACTGGGTGGACAGGATTAGGAATAAGTATATTAGAGGGTCAGCTCAGGTTGGAAGGTTTGAAGACAAATCCAGAGAGGCGGGACTGTGTTGGTTTGGACATGTGCTGAGGGGGGATGCTGAGTATATTGGGAAAAGGATGCTAAGGATGGAGCTGCCAGGTAAGAGGAAAAGAGGAAGGCCTAAGATAAGGTTTATGGATGTGGTGAGAGAGGACATGCAGGTGATTGGTGTGACAGAGCAAGATGCAGAGGACAGGAAGAAATGGAAACAGACGATCCGCTGTGGCGACCCCTAATGGGGACAGCCGAAAGAAAAGAATAATAAGGAGAAGAAGTCTAAGATGACCTCTCTGCTCAGATTAGCAGAAGCAAAGTGAGAGTATAATTGGAATGGAAACCAAAGCAGAAGTAACCAAAGATCACACAGCAACTGAATGTGCCAAAATATAAATATACATAAGAAGAATGATCAGAAGAAAGGGAAAGAAATGTAAGAAAGAACTGGAAACCAGGTGAGATACACTCATGGCAGATAGCCTGTTTACCGATAGGTGCAATAATGTGGTGAGACTGTTGCACTGGGGATTGTGCAAACACTACAGTACTGAAGTAGTTGAAAACCATTGAATACTTGAACAACAAAGCATTGCAGAGAATGCTAAAGATTGTCACATGGAATCAACCATTAGCAACAGTTCAAAAAAAAGATGTGAGAAAACCAGATATAGCAGTCCAGGAAAAATAGACAAAAGTAACATTGATCGTTGACATTGCAACACCTAGTGATTACAGTGTCTTACGTGCAGAGGCACAAAGTCATAAAATAATAAGATTTGCATGCAGAAATGAGAGTAATGTGGAAGTACCCAGACATTTCCAACAGCAGTAGGAACAAGTCTGATAAAATAAATTACAGTAATTTTTAAATATGCTACCAATACATGTAACTCTTTATGAACTGCAGGAGTCAGTTCCAGGCACAGCTTGGGTGCTGCAAAGAGGACTTTTGGTTAACAACAAAGATTGAAAGAATATTAATTTCATTAATATTAATTAATTCATTCATAGGTTCATAGGTAGGTACTAGGCTATCGGCCCAAGGGCCTATGTAAGCCTAGCCAACAAAGTTCCCTGGCTTACGCCACCCAATAAAGTTATTTCCCTGTGCCACTGTCGAGCAGAGACACAGAAGTGATCCCGGGGTGTATTTCCTATTTCCCATCCACTCATCAAGATTTTTCTTGAAGAGTGCTAAGGAATAACTTTGCTTGACATAGATGGGTAGCTTGTTCCATAGTATGGGAAGTCTCTGGGACAGGAATCTATCCCTCCAGCATGTCCTGTTTATTGTGGTGACAAGGTTTAGGTCCCTAGAGCGTGTAGCTGGGAGGGATTGGGATTTCTTTAGATGTAGCATGTCCAACAGCTCTGGGTTTGACATAGCTTTATATGTTAGGCAGAGATCATCTCAGAGTAGGCAATATGCTACGGAGTAAAGCTGGAGTTTATTGAGACGGTCAGTGTAGGGCATTTGTTTGAGGTCAGTAATCCTCTTTGTGAAGTACTTCTGTGGCCTTTTCAGCTGCTGCAAATGTCTTGTGAGGTACGTTCCAAAAGGGGCATTGTACTCTATAATGGGTCTAATGAGTGTCGAGTAGAGGGGAACAATGACCTCTTTTTTCCTGGATGAGAACCCTTTAATGATGAGGTGTGCCACACAGAAGGACTTCCTAACTACTGTGGTGATGTGACTATCAAAGGAGAGACTACTGTCCACCTGGGTCCCAAGATCTCTATTCACACATTCGGTGTTACATAGATTGCTGCCTATGTGCTAGTTCATGAGTACAGAGATTTTACCAAAGGGGATGACACTGCACTTTTTGGCATTGAGCTTGAGGCCATGGGTCTGACACCAGGCATCTGTCTCAGCGAGGCCCTTCTGTAGGATGTCCACATCATTTGGGGATTTCACTATGGATCCTAGTTTGCAGCCATCTGCGAACTTCATTAGCCAGAGGCCTTCTGTGTTAGCCTGTACTTCAGAGAAGTAGATACAAAACAGAAGAGGTCCCAGGACAGAACCCTGTGGTACTCCACTTGTCAGTGCTTTGAGGTCAGATTTGGGGTCTGCAACTTTTACAGTGTGGGTTCTGTCAGTGAGCCAGTTGGCAACCCATCTTGTGATGTAGGGATTTATACCTAGTTTAGTGAGTTTAGCTATAATTCCAGAATGGGGGTTGGTGTCGAAAGCATTGGCGAGTTCAAGAAAGGCTGTGTGAACCACCTTACCCTCATCTATGGCTTTGTTGACTGCCTCAAAGAAGTCAATCAGGTTCAGGAGGCATGATCTGCCTTTCACAAACCCAAACTGGGTGGGATCCAGAATTTGGAGGTTACCAATGTCTTTGTTTATGAGTTCCATGATGATATGTTCCATGGCCTTGCAGACCAGGCTTGTCAGGCTAATAGGTCGATAGTTCCTGGGATCAGTGGAGTTTGTGGAGTGGGATAACTGTTGCTGTGCACCATTCAGTGGGCACAAAGCCTGATGTGATGCTTTGATTGAACATGGTGCTTAGGTGGGGAGCCAGTTCATTCTGAAGTTTGTGAAAAATGCAGCCTGCGATGTTGTCCAGTCCCATGGATGCTGTGTTTTTGACTTTAGAGAGTGCAGCTTTTACCTGCATAGTTGTGGTTACAGGGACTCTGCATTCTTTCTGTACAGATATGGGCCCTTTAGGGGGTGGGGGATAAAGTCTACCAGGATGTTGGCAATATTAGTTGGTTCTGTAATTTTTGTGCTGTTGTGCTGTAACTCAGAGCACATCTGGGTGTTGCCATTGAGATTCTTGACATAGCTATAGAATGCTTTGTGGTTGTCCTTAGAATTAGTGGCGATTTTGTTTTAGTAGCTAGCTTTGGAGGATCTTATAAAGGATCTCAGCTTCTTACTGTATGTATACTTAATGTATTCATTTTATTAATTTCATTAACTTTAATCACACCCTGAATTAGGAATGGAGTTCATTCCCATCATATTAGAAATCCAGAAAACTTTGAGAAATTAAATACAGAAGACATAGTACTGACAAAAACCATAAGTATACTGTTTTCTTCAAAGGCTGTAGGAAAATTGCCAAAAGAATGTGACATGCAGTTCATATCCGATGCAATGCTGATACTACATGCTCTGAGGAATTTGTCTATCATTTTCTGGAAATGAACAGAATGAAAAAAAACAAGGTTACATTAAGAATCAGTTAGAAACAACAAAATAGAAGAATGAAGTATGAACTGTGACTACACTTCAGGGGCAGAAGCTGAAGACTGGGACTGATTGCCTCCAAGACTGTGTAACTGTTAATTTTACATAGAAGTCAGATGAGATAGAATTCAGTAATTCTTTAGCTGCAGGCAGTGATATAGTCTGATGAGCTGATAGACAAAATTTTCATGTATGCCACATGTCTACAAAAATCCATTAAATTGTGCAAAATAATCATGGATAAGTTTCAGTTATTGTTGATAAGCTACTAAAGTGGTTAAGATGCTGGGGAGTTAGTGACATTAATTACACTCACTAGATGGTTAGGGTATCCGCGGTGGTGGTGCTGCAGTAGCGTTGTCATCTCACAGTAAGATGCTGTCCAGTTTGATTCGCAGCTAGAGCGTCTTCTGCGTGGAGACATACATGAATGGGCGTACCTTCTTTGAAGGTTGTGCGTCAGGGCTGGCAACTCGGCACGTAACAATCAACTGCCAATTATTAGCGGATCGGAGTTCCTCTGTGGCGAGCCCTAACCGGGAAAAGCCGAAAGACACAACAACTAGATGGTTAGAGTAAAGCTTAGTTGGGTGTGGGAGACACTGGTTATTAAATGAGGTAGCAGTGCACATTTATCATATGCTAAGGTGAGCCACCTCCTGCATATTATTTGGTACTGATGGTCCATACCATTACTTACAAATTGGTGACCATAGTGATGATCTTAAAGACTATCACACCACCTCTCTGTCACAATAGTGCTATGCAATCAGTTGACTTTGTATGTAAAAAATAATACAGGAATGTCCAGATCAGTAAATACTGAAAAAGTTATGTGTCATAGGTGAACTTCATTCCAAGTGCTTTTCTTTGCTTGTTAGAAAGGAATTTTTGGAAAGAATATTTACAAGCATTTGAAGGGGTACTATTTTCATGCAAGATGAAGGTACTTGAGAGCTTAAATCTCTATGCTGTAAACTGTATGGTATTTCTTTGTTTCTTAACTGAATGCTAGGCTAACTATCCTGAAGGGCCATTTCAAGCCTTGCCAATAACCAGTGGTTAGAATCAGACTGTGTCCCTTAAGTTTATATGGTGAAGACCTAAACCATTACGCCAAATCCACTCCATTTCATGTAGAAAACACATTCAGTAGTTTATCCTTCTTGAAAAGAATTGGGGCTTCACTGCAAGCTCTCCATTCTTAACAATATTTGATTAGATCTGCAAATGGTGATGGACGGGGAAAGCAAAAATACTTAAGCTTGAAAGTGCATGCAACCCAGTTAATGATGCTATCCGAAAACAAGATGGCCTAGTGATTAAGGCTGTATCCATGTTAGACAGGCAGGTGCTTTAGATGAGTTCCTAGACAGGTAGAACACATATCATTAAAGTGATGACTTTGCCCTAAATTCTTCATTTACCTACGCATATTCCTAGCCTACGATGTCAAAGAAAAAGAAAAGGTGTTTGCAGACAGCATGTGAAGGTGTGCATGAATAAAGAAAGGTCAGAAGATAGGTAAAGCAAGGATGACTGTGCAGAAGGGATGTGATAGTTAAGAATTACCAGATCTACCTAGATTTGCGAGCAGCAAATTCAGTAAATCTGCAATGGATGTCACGGATTTTGCCCTTGCAAAAGGTAAAGTAGGACATAAGGGAGAATAGAAATTGGTCAAGCATATATAATTTTTTTAATTTCTTTTGGTCTCCTCAGACTTATGGGCACTAGCCCAGCCCTGAGTGCTCAATGTCCATCCTGGTGTAACAACTGTCCTTTTACCCCCCTGGAATATTCTGGCATTTGCTGCGGCCAGTCGTGGATCCTAAGGACATCCTGGGGGCTCAGCCACCTGTGCTTCTGTCATATGCCTCATCCACTTTCTCTTTCCCCTCCCTACGTAGTTGTCAATTATGTCCAAGGGCAACTTACCATTATGGACCATTCCATTCCTCAAGGATTATCATTGACAAGCACACTTCCTCCTAGGATGGGCATGCCTGTCCCTCCCTACTACTCTGTCAGTCACCTGTGCTGTTAATTGAACCTAGGTCAGCTGGACTGTTTTGGGGGTTTTATCCCTCTCTACCACTGAAGCGACCGAGATTAGTCAAGCATATTAAGGAAATGAGCAGGTAGGTTTAAAGTAGGCTTGAGAAGAGTGAGAATTATGAGGTTGTGTTGACTGGGTGTTACCTCCTCCTGGGGATTTATCAGGGCAAAAGGTCTAAGAAGGAAATAATTCAGAAATCTCATGTAGCTATAGCAGAGGTGAACAAAATGGGGTGTACAGCATGAACAGCTTTACTTATGGAAAATTCATGGGAAAGAAAGACCTGGAAACCATTGCGCAAATTCACGCTGATTTCAAAGTATGTAGTTTATGTGGCTGCATCTACTGGGACCAACTGGAGTACTAATGAGCAAAGAAAATTAGTGGAGATGCAGATTCCTCTAGACAGTGAACATGAAAGGAAATGTAAGTAATTTCAGAAGTCATTAAAGCAACACAGTGCGATATGTAGAGAACTGGGCATTGTGAAAGAAAATATGGTTTTATGTGTCTGATAGAATAGTGAAGTCAAGAACAGAAAAACAATAGAAAAAAATGTTCTTAAAGAAAGAATGACATATGACCAAGGGCTGCAGAAAGGAAGATTGTCTGGATGACTAAATGAGAACAATTCTCCAGAGGAGGTATTTAATGTCCACCCCTCAAATAAAAAAAAAATCAAAGAAAAGGGACAGAGGGGCTTCCTGCTATGCTGTCACTGTGGCCAGGATGATGATGTGAGGATGTGGCGGGGAGTCCCATATCCTATATATATATATATATTGGCCCCAACAATGGAAAAACACCCTTCTCAGCCTCAACAGGTAAATAAGACAACTTGTCAAATCCTCCAAGGACCTTTGAGAGAAACTTAGCAAGTACAGCCAAGAATAGACATAAGGCCATTTACAGCTACATATGTAACCTAAAGGGTAGGACCCAAGCATGTGCAGAACTGGTGGCCAATGATATCACACACACTGACCCCACAGAGATAGTGAACCTGCTAGTGGATAGGTTTGGCGAAAATGTCACCCCCTTATCCCCTCCTCATTTACAACAAACCTTCCCCCAGACATTCCCCCATCCTGCATATCTGAAGAGCAGATCCTCAAAGCCTTGTCCAAGGCAAAAAACACAGCCTCTATGGGACCAGATGACATCCCACTCTGTCTTCTAAACTGACTAAAACATGAACTAATATCATCACTAAGTACCCTTTTCAATCATAGCCTAACCACAGGCTTTCTTCCTGTGGAATGAAGAACAGCAACAGTTATTCCCCTCCACAAAGGTGGCCTAGCAACAGACCTTGAGAAATACAGTCCCATAAGCCTGACCAGCCTCATCTATAAGGCTATGGAACGTGTCATTATGGACCTCATAAATTATCATAGGTGACCCCAAACCCTGGATCCTACCCTATTCAGCTGTATGAAGGGCAGATCCTGCCTGTTAAATTTGGTGGATTTCTTTGAAAATGTGACCAAGGCCATTGACGAGGACAAATCTGTGCACACAGCATACCTTGACCCGGCAAAGGCTTTCGACACAATCCAACATTCAGGCATTACCGATGAACTTAGCAAACTGAATGTAAATCTATTCATTGTTAGATGGGTTGCCAACTCGCTCACAAACCAGACACACATTATCAAAGTGGGTGACTCCATATCTACTAGCAGACCTGTTACCAGTGGGGTGCCACAGAGGTCAGTGCTGGACCACCTACTGTTTGGTATATACTTCTCAGAAGTTCAGGTCAAAGCTAAGGGGCTGTGGCTGACCAAGTCTGCAGACAACTGCAAACTAGGTGCAATCACTGAATCCCCAAATGATGTTAGTATAATACAGGAGGGTCTCACGCAGACCAACGACTGGTGCTTTAGTCACAGTCTCAAACTGAATGCAAAGAAATGCATCATCATTCATACCCATGAAGTGGTAAGGGACCTGGAATCACAAGTTGACTGTGACCTTAACTTTGACCACCATGTATCTACTGTAGTAGGGAAAGCCTTCTACATAGCACACTTGATTAGTAAAGAAATCACCTCAAGAGCAAAAGAAGTTATAACCTCCTATACTCGGCACTTATGCAGTCCATAATTGAGTATAATGCCCCGTTTGGCATCTAAAGTACTAAATACACACAGCAATTAGAAAGACCTCAGAGGTTTCTAACAAAGAAGATTGAGAGGTTCCAGTATGTGCCTTACACAGACCGACTGAAGTCCCTGTCACTATACTCCATATCGTATAGACTTCTTTGGTGAGCTTATGGGTGGGCTACAGAGCAATGCAAGACCCGAACCTAATGTACTTGCTGCATATCCATAAATCAAATGGGACTAGGGCTACCCATTCCAGGAACCTAAATATAGCCTGTGACTTACAGAAGATGTTTTGGAGGGACAGATTTATCTCCCAGCGACTGACTCATATTTGGAACAGTTACCAATTCATGTGAAACAGATCACCTCTATGACTCTGTTCAACATTCGAAACTTAGACAAGTGGATAGGCACCATAAATTCCTACCAGGGATAGAGTTCACAACCCTCCTGGACATGGGCAGCCATCACTAAATGCAATCTTGGGTGTTGACTAGCATTTCTATGGTATTACATTAGGATAAAACGGCTAGGCTTAAAATGACCTCCGGGTCATTGATAACTTAGTAATCTCCTATAATCCTATCTAAATATATATATATATATAGAGTTAGAGAGAGAGAGAGAAAGATTTATATGTGTGTGTGTGTGGTTGTGGAGTCCTAGGTGTGTGTATATATATATATATATATATATATATATATATATATATACATATTGGAGTCCCATATATTGTTGGAAAAGCAAACTATGGATATTAATGGGTGTTATATTTAGTAGATGGGAAAATTATTGGGGCGGTATCTGACAGAATGCAGAGTGCTGATGGGAAGAGAAAGCATATTGACTTCATATAGCAGCAGGAATATTGGTGAAAGCATCCAGCAAAGGAAAACATAGGAACCTGCAGATTTAAATTTCAATATTTCTCTCAGATAGGTGTTTTCCTATAAATACTTCAGTTCAAATTTCATTTTTAAGTTTATACCCATAGGTAAAGGTAATCAGCCTTAATGTATTATTATGGTGGATTTGTACCCCCTAATGAAAAGTTAGGAAATGCATTTGTTTATCATAGTAACATCAACCAGCATTCTTAAATGCACTTAGTAGTTATTTATTTAATTATTTCTTGGGGAGGGCGGGCCTTGATAGTCAAATTGCTTATGGGAGGTGTTTTGATTCCTATCTTAAGGGACATACATCTGATGAGGGTAGAACAACCCCTACTGCTACAATTAATTTATTTATTTGCATTTGTTTTCTGGGATAGTCCACTGAGCTTAGGAGTGCCCATTTTCAGTGGAGGCCTGGATAGAAAAGCTCCACATATTACATATACATTGATGAGATAAAGTTACATAATGACTGTTAACAGATTCAGGTTACTAGTAAGCAACATTATACAAAATACAAAAATAACAATGATTTACATCCACATACACTATATACATGTTGATATACAATTAGAATTAGGCTTTATTTTCTTTAAATTTCATCAAGTAGCTGAGGATGCATAAAACGGAGAGGGAGAAGGGTTAAATTAAAGTTAATTAATTAAATTAATTAATTAAAGTTAAATTAAGTGAAGATACATAGATATTTCAAAGTGTTAAAGTTGTTAGAAGAGGTTTCTAGTTTCATGTAATGCTGGAAGAATTTTTTGAGCATGTACAGAGGCATAGTTTGGAGAGCTATTCTTGCAGAAACTTCTTGAAAATGGTGAGGCTAGAAGTGGTTGTGATTGTGGAGGGTAATTAATTCCACACTTTGGCTATAGCAGCAGAGTAAAGAGCTCGTCCAGCTGTAACGCTCTTTTCTCCCACGTTGTTAAATAAAAGGAAGTATAAGAGAGTTGAAAGGATTTCTGACCATGAAGGCTAGCAGGGTTACGAAGAGGGAGAGAATCAGGCTTTTAAAATGACAACAATGGCGAGAAATTGTGCTTCCCTGATTTAAGTTATATCTGTTCTTTCATGTCCCTAGATGCAGGGAAACACTTTGCCCCTTCTGGGAGGTTTGCATCATGATCACATCTGCATATCAACACCTCCAAAAAAAAAAAAAAAAGGTGCAGCTTGTTTTCCACACCTCACTGCTGTAGGTGATGCTGGCTTTAAAGGTTGCTAGGGGAAATCATCTCATTGATATATTTGTATCTAAGGATGGCCTATTCCACAAATATGGAAAATGGTAGGTTAGATACCTGTCATGGGTTTTTTTTTGTATTTCTCAAAGTCTTTTGGGTTTCTAATACCATGATGGGAATGAACACCATTCCTAAGTCAAAGTATGATTAAAGTTCATGAAATTAGTATTGTTTCAATCTTTGATGTTAGCCAAAAGTGTTCTTCGCAGCACCAGCAATGTGCCCAGTAATGACTCCTTCTGAAATTCATATGGAGTTACATATATCAGTAACATGCAAGTGCGAGTGTAAATTCTTTTTTATAAGACCCATTGCTCCTACTACTATTGGACCTGTCTGGGTATCCTTCAACATTGCATTTTTTTTTGCCTGCAAATCCTGGCGATTTTTGACTTTGTGTCTCTCTGCACATAAGAAACTGTAATCACTGGGTGTATCAATTTCAATGATCAATGCTACTTTTGTCTTCATTTCATGGACTACTATACCTGTTTTTCTCATGTCTATTTTTGAACTGTTGGTAATGGGTGACTCACGTGATATTAACTTCATCATTTTCTGTGATGCTTTGTAGCAAACGTTTCCAATGTATATCAGCCACTTCAATAACATAATATTTGCACAATCCCCAGTGCAACAGTCTTGCCACATTATTATGCCTTTCAGTATACAGTCCTTCTGCTATGAGTGTATCACACCCAGCAACAAGATGTGCAACTGTTTCCAATTCTGTTTTACAAAACTTACATTTGTCTGTTTCTCCCTCATGTTCAATGGTCTTTGTAAACCAATGTGTACCACTACCTTGGGCCACCAATATTAACCTTTCATTTTTTTTGGTTTAAATTCACCTCTCCTTAACCATTCCTGTGCTAAATCCTGATCAACATGAGGTTGTTCTAAGAGTTTTTTTATAACTGAACCTGTATTTATGCATTTCCACATTTCCCTTCTTCTTATCTAATCATTCACTTTATATTCTTTCTTTTATTTTTTAGCACATTCAGTTGCTGCCTGATTTATATCTACTTTTGGTTTGATTTCCATTCCCACTTGACACCAATATGCTTCTGCTTAACTAAGCAGGAAAGTCATTTTAGACTTATTACCTTCACGTTTAAAACTTTCATGAAGCATCCTTCTTGTTTTCCTGTCCAACTGACTCAACATCTTTTTGGGACAGTCCGTCACTCCAAAACTGTAAGTTAGAACAGAAAGAGCAGATTGGTTTATAGCTAGAATTTTGTTCCTGGATGTCAGTTCTGTTTTCAGTATTAATTTTAGTCTTCTAAAGTGTTCCTTACTAAGTTTTATTCACATTTGTTCATGTTTTATTGTTGAGTCTTCATCAAGTCCCAAATATTTATACACTCCCTCTTGCTCAAGTTCTTTTTTTACCACATTCCTGTCCCAAACTGATGTTTTCTTGGTGCTGCAGCTTTTTTGCTTTAAAATCTGCTTTGGCACTCTTATCAAGACCAGATGACATTCTTGTATCATCCGAAAAAGTTTTGATCACTTGCACTTGTGCTTTCAGTTCCTAATCTGACAAACTATGCAGTTTTAAATCATCTACAAAAAGAATATGAGAAGTCTTCATACTTTGTTGTTTTTTGGGAGCCAGTTTGGAGCCATGGCCTAATCTGTTAAGTAAACAGTTTAATGAGTTAAGGGCAAGACAAAAGAGCACTGGTGACAGAGAGTCATCCTAGAATATCATCCTTTGAATTTTTATTCCTGAAATAATAATTTGTCCTTTATCATGGCTTAACTGCAACATGGTTTGTCACTGTTTTATGGTTTCTGTAATGTAATCGATCAGGTAGGGTGTTATGTCATGCTGTATGGCAATGTTGATGAGAGAATGTGGTGGCACAGTGGTGCAGTAGTTAGTGTTGTCACCTCACAGCAAGAGGTTCCCTGACTTGATTCTCAGCTGGGGTGCCTTCTGTGTGGAGTCTCCATGTCCTCCCTGTATTCACATGGGTTTCCTCTATGTGCTCCAGTTTCCTCCCACATTCTAAAGACTTGTCAGGTGGACTAGACACTCTAAATTGGCTCAAGGTGTGAGTGCGTGGTACAAATGAACTACCACAGCAGGGCTTGCCACCTGGTGGTGTAAACCTTGATTCTAGATGATTGTCATTGTTGAAGTGACACCTTGACCCCATGTTCATAAATGGGAAAAGGGGATGAGGATGGATGGATGAGAGAATATAGATATATGTCTCTGGAGATGGTGTTTGCTTTACCAGTAGTTCTGTTTAGGTGAAACGATTCAAAGAGTGCTTGGTCATTCAAAGCACAGAAGGCTTGGCAGAGATTACTCCTCAGAAGTCTGTATGAGACTGAATAGACGGAAAGGGATTTTCTTCACAGTAGGTAAGACTATGGAGACCTGAGATTATTTTGGTGAGAAGTAAGTCACTTTATATACTTAGTAAGTTGCATAATAAAGGGGTCATAATATTCAATGGTAGGCCTAATAAGGATAGACTAAAGTGGGGTTATAACTTTTTTTGGCCTTTAGGAGATACCATGAAGGATAAGTGATGTAATGTAGAAGGATTTTCAAACCACCACAGAGACATAGCAGTCAAAGGAGAGACTTGTTACCAGATACCCAAGTCCATGATGACTGTGCCAGATTTAAGTTAAGTGAATGTAATACTAGGTTTACCAGACAAATCCGTACTGCATTTCTTGGCATTCAAGCTAACCCATGATTAAAACACCAAACATCAGTTTGGTCCAGCCCTTGCTGGAAAATTTGACTATCAGAATGGGATTTGATAATTGCCTCCAGTTTGCAAAAAAAAATCACCAAACTTAGACATAGTCCATTAATAACAGCTTTCATGCCAGGTAATTATATACCATAGAGAAAGAGGCCCATGACACTATGCAATGTGACTCCACTGGTAATGCTTTTCTTTGTAGAGCAAATACTCCTGACCTTAACACTACTGGTTCTGTCAAATAGCCAGTTGCATATCCAACAAACTATATATGGTTATTGTTGAGGTGGGATCGTTTGTCAACAATCCCAGCATGGGGATAGTGTCAGAAAGCTTTTAAAGGTCTAGGTAGGTAGCATGGACTTTGCACCCTTTATCGCCCTTATCATTGACTTCATAGACCTTTTCAAAAGACTTAGCCAGTATAAGCAGGCAAGCCTGGTCTTTACAACTGAGTGAGTAAGGTTGTTTCTGTATTTCATTATCAAAATCTGCTGCAGTTTATATTTACTGTATACCATTTCTGTGATATTTGAAACTGGTTTGATTGAAGGTTAAGGATACAAATTCTTGTCTTTAAAGGTTTTAACTCCAAAGATTTTTTTCTTTAAATCTTTTATTGAATTTAAATGAATAAACAGATAATAACATTAAATTAATAAAGAAATAGATATAAGAAAAAACAAATTCATCAACCAAATAACTATTTACAAAAGGTATCTATTATATAAATAGCAACTAATACATTTCCAATTGTTAACAGTTTATTTCTTTAACAGTTCCTTTAGTTTCATCCAAGATTTGTATATGGATGTGTTTCTAGTAGTCCTTGATTTAATAGTCATCAGTTCCAAATGACATACTTCATTAATAATGTTGGAAACTTCATTCAACGAGGGACAGGAATCACTTTTCCAATTTCTTGTTATGACTTTTCTTGCAGTTGATAGAATGCTTTATAAAACTGAGTATTTCAGTTTTATAACACATTTAGGTGTAGGTGCATTAAATAAAATCAATCATTTGGCTAAAGAAAATTTATACGAGCAAAAAAACTGTAAAAATATTAATTTTTTCCCAATAAGGTTTAAGCATGACACCAGTCAATAAACATGTGCTGCCAATCAGCTTTGAGATCTAATTTACATCTCCAACAAACTGTTTTAGTCCTGGACAACTGTTCAATTCTATAAGGAGTAAAAAGGATCTTTGAAGAAATTTCCATGAGAAAATTCTCCATTTAAGAGAGGTAGTAGTTTGCTTTGTGGATAGCAAAATTATCTTTTTATCTTCCTTCTGTGGAGAATCATTATTTATTTGCTTAAAGTAGGACCAATAGCTTTCTTTAATATATTCTAGTTCTGTTCTAATAAATTTATATATTTTAGATAGAAGTCCTTTACTAGGTATTTTCTGTTATATTAAGAGAGATAAGAAATCAATTAATTTGGGAAAAGAGCTTCTGGTTTTGGTTTGGTAAGATTAACCCCAGGATTTAATAAACTCTGTGTAGGCTCCATTTAGAGCCTATACAGAATGTATCCATGTACATTGCCACGGTTCCCCCTCAGCAGTGTGCCATGCATATTAATGATGGCACGCTGCTGAGGGAGAGCATAGGAACAGGGTTATTGAAGCTGTGTAGGGAGAAGTGTAGAGGCTACTTGTGGTTGTAGATGGCATGTACTGCTCCCTGCTACTGTTCAAATGCTGTGAATTGGGTCAAATATGTAGTATTTTATTTTAATATTGCTTTTTTTCCATTTTTTTGTATGTTTGCATGGAGTGGTGAGGAGTGCAGCAATGACAAGCTGTGCTCACATATAGACAGCTGACACCTGCCAGACATCTAAAAATAGAAACTGGATGCCATTAATTATCATAATTATATATTTTTTTCCTTATTTTAAGTGTTTTTGTTTTTTTCTTTTTTTTTAAATTGCTGTTTGCGTGAGGTGGAGTGCCAGAGAGCCAACAATTATGCTATCTTCACGTAGATGTTTGGTTGAAACATTTAATGTTAAAACAGGGTAGCACTTTTAATGTTTAGTGGTTAAGGTTTGCTGATTTAGGTAGATTGTGCAAAATCAAATTCTTGGTTCAGCAAGTAAATGTTTGGTTGCTTTTTTATTTAAATAATTGATTGGCTATTTTATTTAATTAATAGATTGCTTAATTGGATTAGTATTACATATAACAAGGACTCTTTCTAATGGAGGAGTGTATTTTGGATGTACTTTGGATGTGTTTTGATGGTCTGAAGAAGTTGGCTTATCTTTTGCCAATGAAAGCGCTTACCAATAAAGGAGTTAGTTCTTTAAGCTCACTCACCTTGTTTTAATTTACCAGTTTGTTTTTTTATGTTAGTTTGCAAGTTATTTTATGGAGAGTGGCTTTGGAACGGACTCCCAACCTCTGTTTTCGCAGGAAGAGGAAGTTCCTGCTTTACCAGGAGGAGCCTCAGAGGTGAACACCATTGGCGACCTTACAGTCCTGGTACAACAATTTCTGAACCAAGTTAACACGCTTACACAGCGTGTAGAAGCTGCCAGTAACACAAGGACTTCCACAGCATTAGGAGGTAATACACCTATGTCGTCAATTCTGGCTGGGCAACAGCAGATCATATCAGCAGCGCCAGCGGCAAGATCTACACAATCTGGAATGACAGTTTATAACAATGGAGGCCCTGCTAGTATTGCTACAGGCACACAGGAGTTGATTTTTCAACCTAGGACAATACTGACATCTAACGACATCCCTACAATGGGTATGTACCTTAACAATCATAACTTTTTTGTGAATAATGACACTTCGGAAATTGCTGATGAAGTATCTAATAACAGCAATTCTATGGTTGGTTACTTGAATGAGTTTGACCCAAAATTGTTTAAATGTAGAAAGTGCCAACTTGAAGTGTCTTACTTACAAGAGTGTGTTAATAAGAACATTGTTCTGAAAGGGTTACGCCAGTGGTGTTACCCTAATGGTTTAGTCAATAAATCAACATTCCATCTTGAATTGATAGCATTATTTAACCGTCAGGGTCTAGAGTTTTTGGGTGCATTGATAAAACATTATCTCACACAGATATCAATTTTAAAAACGGATTTAGAATTGCTGGAACAGACTATTAAGAATGCACGTGACTTTGACCGTTATAGATATGAGTATTCTAGAATTTTTACTAGTATTGATGCCAGTATCACCAAAAGTAGTGAAATAAAAAAAAGAACGATTAGTAGAGATTTGAATGCTTATGCTAAAGCAATAGCATACCCCCCACCGTCGTTAGTATATGGTACTATGGGGGATCAAGAGAGGCCACCTGGTCCAAGTTCTACGGATGGGGATATTGACTTGGAAAATGAGGATGACATAATTACTCCCCAAACAACAGAAGTACGCCGAAGTGAGCGCATTCATAATTATCAACAGCAGAATGGCTTAAGGCAGCAACCAAGTTTGGGGGGCACCACTAATCACAATAATACGAACAATCATATAGGGGATAATCATCAGCAGGGTTTTCAGAGTGCCCACAATGGCCAGCAACAAATAGTACAACCAAGGAGCAACAAGAAGCAAGCCCCACAGAGGAGGCGCCAAAACAGAAGGAGGAGGTAGCTCAAGGTGAACCCAAAATTTTGGTGAATACAGAACGTGACTTTCACATCTTTAATTTCAGTTCATTGGAAGTAGAGGAGGAAATGGCTAACTTGTTTGCTAAAGGGCTGACCTTCGTCCTGGACCATAGAGCTAATCCAGTCAGAACCATTTTGGACTTGAAATTGTTTGTCCATAAGCTCAATTTGACTTGTGAATTGGGACAAAACTTTGGACTTATTAATAGTTTAAGAGTTTCAAGCCTGTTTAACCCACCCCTCCAAGCGTCTTTGGCTGTGTTTGAGAACATTTGTGAAATGGATATTAGGCATGCACTAAATTGTAGTGTAACAGTGCACAACAAAAGTAGAAATATCAATGGTAATGAGCGCAACCTTCTCAAACTACTCAATGCATGCAACGTGAGGGTTATGAAACCCGATAAAGGAGGAGGGCTGGTATTTATGAACCAACAGGTTTATGAAACAAGAATGTTGAGCCTTTTAGATAGTGAGGTGTATGTTATTGTAAGCAAAATGAACTTAATGGGGCATATAATAAGATTAGCAGCATGTTGAGCGACCTGTTTCTTGAAGGGAGTATAGATGTGGATTTGTATCATTTCTTGACCATGCCAGCCCCAGTAGTTCCAACACTGTTTGCAGCCCCTAAAATCCACAAGGATGTTAATAGGCCACCCTTTAGGCCTATAGTGGATGGTAGGGGTTCAGTGACATATGCTTGTGCTAAATTTGTCGATTTTAAGTTGAAACCCTTTGTTAAGTCGGAGACACAAATCTGCCGCGATTCTTGGCATTTTTTTGGGACCCTATATAGAATTAAAGCCTTTCTTACCCCCTCCATGCCAGGGCAGCACAGCCCCACTCACACCTTCTCTCTACCTACCATGCCTCCTCTCTCCTCACTCACTCACCTTAATCTGATCTGCTCAAGCTCTGCTCTCATCCTGCTATAATCACATTGCCAGGTTCGCCACACCCCTACTACACCACCCACTGTACTAACCTAAAAAAGCTGGATATGGACTTCCACCTCTTCTTCACACTTCTTCAGTCTCAACCTCCTTCCAAAAATCCAAAAAAACTTAGAATACCTGTAGCACTAAAAAAAAAAAATGAAAGCCTCCCCTACTCCAATCTAAGCTGCCTGCTGCCAAAACAAATCTTCAACCTAGGTGTGGTGATGCGCTTTTGCCAACACCACTGGGAACTCTCTCCCAAAATACATCACGCTTGCAACTTCTCTATGTCATGTCCTTGCTCAAACCCAGACTAGCTCTGTGCCATTTAACAAAACTGTCATTATACTGCCTACTGTCCTTGCTAATATGTTATTAATGTTACATTTGTAGTAATCTCAGAAATAGTAATGGCAGTCTTGTACTTGTATGTAAATAGCCTATGTTTTTGTAAGTTCTTTCAGCTCATTTACTGTACCTAATTATCAATGTAACTGTTTGGAGCTTTTTCCCCCCTCCTCTGAAAAAAAGGACATGTATCCAGTCGGACCATCCCGGTTAACAAATGTAAAATAAAATAAATAAATAAATTTTGGAGAACATTAACTCACTGGAGTTTAATGAACACCATATCATTTTAGCAGTTGATATTAAGGACCTCTATACTTCCATTCCACATCAAATAGGAGTGGAATGGGTAAGGGAGTTCTTTTATATAAAAGGTATGGAACATCAGCATATTAACTTGATTGAAGTCCTCCTTGAAATTATATTAGAGAATAATTATATTCTTTTTTCAGACAGACTTTTTCTCCAGAAAAGTGGCATTGCGATGGGTTCCCCTTGTGGGAGCAGCTTTGCCAACAGTGTTTTGGCCTATTGGGAAAGGACCTTTCTATTTAATTGTGTAACATTTAAGGAGCATGTGGCTTGGTACACGAGGTACCAAGATGACATGTTCTTTTTGTGGAAGGGGCCAACAGACATAATCAGTGTGTTTATTTCCGAAATGGTTTCATTCACTTCATTTTTGGAGTTTACGTACCAAGTAGGCCAGGATGAAGTCAATTTTTTAGACATCCATCTAAGTAAGGACCATATTAATGGGCAATTTAGTTCTACTATACACTGAAAACCTACATATTCTAATGCGTTCCTACATTTTACAAGTTGCCATCCTCTTTATCAGAAAAGGGCAGTGGTCAAGGGGCCGGCAGTATGAGCAGCAAGGATGGTGTCTAAATTTGATGATTTTTTGGAGGAATGTAACCTCCTTAAGAATATGTTCTTGAAAAGAGCATATCCCCTAGCCATAATAGATCAGGTGATGGAAGATGTACGTAATAAAAGATTGGTAGGATATTTTCAGCCTTTGATACAAGATAAACAAGTTCATGCAACTCCATCTGTGGGGAAAGACGGCCACATTTCTCAGAGGAAGGAAAAGGGATTGAATGTTATAAGTAGTTTTTTAACTACATATTCCCTAGACACAGGAAGTATTACGGAGATCATATGCAAACATTGGTCTCTAATACAACAAGACAATGAATTGGTTAAGAAGCTGGGCACAACACCATCAATAACATACAGAAGAGGCCTTAATTTGAAACACCTAGTGGAGAGACCAAAAAGAATTTTAAGAGGTCAAACTGGTATGTTTAAATGTGGTAGTTGTGCCCAATGTAAACATATTAAGGTTACCAACAAAGTTTACATCATGGATAAAACTTATCAGATCTGGGGTAAACACACTTGTAATTCCCAAGGAGTTGTATATGCGGCTGTGTGCAATCAATGCGAAGTTTACTATATTGGTAAAACAGAATGAAAGCTCAAGCAAAGAATATATGAGCAGCAATATAGTATTGAAAAGTGGATTAGCACAAATGCCCTAGCAATCACATAACAGAACACCCAGACCACAGGTTCAGTTTTACTGTCTTGCAAATGGTAGAACGTAACATCAAGGAAGGCCCATGGCAACTTAGATTAGAAGAAACAGAATTGGCTTGGCAGATTCACACAATGGCTTACATTATGCCTGGCTTAAATGAATATGTTTCTATTAAATGTTTACTTAAAATTAGAGCTTTAGCTAGATAAACATTATAAGCTGACTTGAATATAGTAATAATTAATATGGGGGCTTATTGGGGTTATTATAATATAATTTTTTTAAATACGTTTTTATAGTCAATTTTTAAAACAATTATGCTATCTTCACGTAGATGTTTGGTTGAAACATTTAATGTTAAAAGGGTAGCACTTTTAATGTTTAGTGGTTAAGGTTTGCTGATTTAGGTAGATCTGTGCAAAAGCAAATTCTTGGTTCAGCAAGTAAATGTTTGGTTGCTTTTTTATTTAAATCATTGATTGGCTATTTTATTTAATTAATAGATTGCTTAATTGGATTAGTATTACATATAAAAAGCGCTCTTTCTAATGGAGGAGTGTATTTTGGATTTACTTTGGATGTGTTTTGATGGTCTGAAGAAGTTGGCTTATCTTTTGCCAATGAAAGCACTTACCAATAAAGGAGTTAGTTCTTTAAGCTCACTCACCTTGTTTTAATTTGCTCATACATACATATCTGACATTTGCTAGACATCTAAAAATAGAAACCATATGTAATTAATTATTTATGTCTGGGTCTATTTAAGCGTGTCTGCACTGTGTGCCATGGTGCTTATCAATGCTAACAGGTAGCACATTAGTATATGTGGAGGTATACTGCTTTTCATAATATCCAAGTAGCTAAATGGGTAGAGATATAGCATAATACTTAGTAGGTTCTGGATTTGAGTCTGTAGCAGTGATAAGATGTTTGCAATTTAAATGTTTAGATATGTTTAATTTTAAAAAGAAATTTGTGAAATATGGCACTGCTGCACTTTGCTAAACACTGCTTAAACATGCTAACAGCTACTTTTGTTTGCACAGTGCTAAGCTTAGCTAAAACCTCAGTTGTGCGAGTTTTCACTCTGTTTAGCTTTGCTTATCTGGATTGCGCAATGCTAAGCAATGCAGCACTTTTTTGAATGTTGCTCAGTGATGTGTAAGGGTGGAAAAACAACCTATATTAGGCATAATAGGTGGGAATTCTGCAACAGCCTTTGGTGTCTGATCAACTGGTGAAATGGCATGTGGTGCTGGTGAAGGTCCACACTTTCAGGCACAGAGATGGGGTGTTCAGGAGTCCTGGGACTTTGTTGGGCCCCTGGTCAAAAATTATAAACCTAGGTTTCTGCAGGGTAGTTTCCAGGGCTCAGAGTGTAAGGCAGAGGCCTGGGACTGGTTGGCCAGGAAACTCACCAGTGTTATTGGTATCCCCCTCACAGGTATGCAGTGTTGTTACCATTATGATGACCTGAAGAGGAGAATGAGGGGAACCTTGGACACCAGGGTCAAAGAAGCCAGAGCTGAGAATGCCCCATAAATATGTAAGTATATTTTCCATTGTTTTACCAATATGTAAGCTGAATGCCTGCAAAACTGGTATGCATAGTGGTGTGCTTCTCTCCCAACAACTGTAGCTGAGAGGACTTGCAATGTTGAGTTCCAAGCTGGGTGCCTGGCCAGGTTGCACCATGAGTGTGGTATGTATGGATTTTTTATGCTAACTGTAGTGCAGTAAGCAAGAAAGAATAAAGCATTTACTGCAATAAAGTATACACAATAAAAACTGTAGTGCAACAAATGGGCAAGTAGAACTGTAGTGCAATAAATGTGCAATTAGAGCTATAGTGCAATAAATGAACAATAACAACTGTATTGCAATAAATAATAAGCAGTACCAATAAGAATAAGCAAAATGGTGTACAGCAGGATTGTGTTGTCATAACCATTGCAGTAGAGCTGCATGCATTGCTTGTCTATGGTAAGGTTGCTGCAATCAAGTGTAATACTGTAATAGCTGTAGAATGTTAAACTAATGGCCTCCAAACTGCATTATTTAACTTATGGTATGGTCTAAGGGTGTATCCAGACCAATAACAGTCACATAATGCTCTCTGTTCCTCTTACTTCAGGTAATAAAGGCATATGGGTGAGGTAGCCCACTCTATGGGCAGATATTGTATGGACTTCATAGACATTTATTAGAAATGCCAATAAAGTGTTAAGCATCTTTGTTGATTCCTATAGAAATGTTTTTTAATAAATGCAGTATGGTTCTGGAATGCAAAAATAATTCAGTCACATAATTCTGTCTTTTCTCCCACTCCAGGAATAAAAGGTATATGGATGAGGTAGCCCATGTTATGAACAGATATGATTGTGGTTACATTTCACAGACACTTATCAGCAATACCAATAAAGTGTTAAGCAGAATTGCTGATACCAACAGAAATCTGTTTCAATAAATGCAGTATGGCTGTACGCCATACATGTGTGTTCTACTGTCATTGCAGTCAAGTATAGCACTGTAATAGTTCTAGAATGTTAAACAAATTCAGTCATATAATGTTGTCTGTTTCTCCCACTCTAGGAGCAAATGGTATATGGTTATGGTAGCCCGTGTTATGAACAGATATGATTGAGCTAACAGACACGTATCAACAATACTAATAAAGAGGTAAGCAGTATTGTTGATTCCTAAACACATTGTCAACATATTCACAGAACAGCTGTGTTCCTTGCATGTCTGTACTTAGCTGCTGTAGTCAAGGTTACATTTTTGCAGATGTCCCCTGCAGTCACAGCTATTGGGTTCTATTCCCATGCCTGCCAACTAAGGCATGATGGATGCCTAGTTTACATACTATACACAAATCTGCCTCTCAAGTGTCACAATTTCACATAATATAATTAAAACTGCCAAATCCATCTATCACAGGATTAACAGAAAAATGATTACCTGGAATGCAATGCATTATCAGATCTGCCTACAGTACACCTTGATAATTATAGAAGTCCACATTATGGGAGAGTGTTCTGTGTAGTTGTGTATCTGTATTTATCACTGCTCAGCGCATAATGACCCATGCTAACAGCTTGAGAAGTATGTGCATGCTATATATAGGAGAATTGCAGTCATTGTACACAGAACTGACACTACGCACCTGTAGAGTATTTCTTATCAGTGTTTTCAGGGATATAGTCTGCATTGTCAGTAATGCATTGTTTCTCTCTCTCTCTCCCTACCCCTTATCTTTATTTATTTATTATTGTTATTTATTATTATGATTTAATATTAACATATTTTGTTAAACTAACTATATTTTTGCAAAATGTGATATATTATTATTATGTGTTATTATGATTCAATATTAACATATTTTGTTAAACTGTTTTCTTGGCCTTATGGTTTACTTCTTACTGGGATGCTGTTAACATACTGATTGCTATGTTATTTACTGTTGTGTTATACATAATATACATTAATATTTATTTGGATTAATTCAAATGATGTTTCATTCTGTTAATACCACAATGATTTGGTCATTACTAACTGTAACTTATTGCTATACCTCATTTACCACAGCACGTCAAAGAAGGCTGGTACCAGCTGATCCACCTGCCTTGCCTCAACTGGCTGGGGTGTCAGGTCCCAGTACATCTGGGACTCAGATTGGTAGTGCTCCCTCTGCTACCTCTGCACTACCTGTGGTATTGGATAGTACTCTGGGAGTGGTGGCAGAGGGGTTGTTGTTACCCAGGATGAGCTGCCGGTCTTGGTGCACAGAATAGTGTACCATGGGGTTTGACTGATGCCTGCGGCAGACAGAGGACATGCTGGCCAACCTGGTGGGGCAGCCTTGCCCCAGTGCCCAGCCTCCAGCACTGCCATCAGTGGGACAGTGAAGGAGCAGTGCCAACAGTCCCATGGATCTGTAAGTGAATCACACTGCTGCTGTCTGGAAACACATGGGACTTAGATTCCACAACACCATCCCTATCCAAGGTGTTCAACCCCCTGATGTGTCACATGCCAACCCTGTCTGCTGTCTTGTCTGTTTTGTCTGTCTGCAAATGCCTCCTCACCTACCCAACTTACAGTACCTCCCCCACACATACCTATATTCCTTCTCCAACATTCAACTCTCACCTAAAAAAAAAGAAAAATGGGCTCCTGTCCCCCCCAAAAAAAAAATTGTCCCATACATAGCTCTCCATTTCACACACATGTCCACTAGGCACACATAATTTGGTCCAACTGGCTTGACAACACAGTTATGTTGTCCTCAATCCTCTCTCTGGGGTTGAGAGTTCAAAGTCATGTACAAATTCAATCAAAGTGGACAGTTTTTCTGTACAACAAATGGATAGCTATGGTTCTTTACTACACCCTCCCTGCACATCCCTACCTTTCTTTCACTATGTTTCCCCCTGTTTGCACCCCATTTCAACACTTTCCTATCTCCCCATTTTTCTTTTCTTTATATTTTTTCAGTGGGTTGCCTGCAGCCTCACTAAGATCAGCTAAATAGAGCTATATTGATTATATGTGTTTTTAAACTTGTAATGCAGACTTACAAAATAAACACCTGTCACATATATTGAATCCCAAACTATCACACCTGCTGAACACTGCATTAGCCTGCCACACTGCACAACTCTTAATTAAAACAGGTGATTTTAACAAAGCATAGAAATTGCCAGTTAAAGTAATTAAGCATGTTTCAGTGGAGCTGCGTAATGCGACATGCAGCACAAACTTGATTAAATAGTAATGGAATAAATGGGAGTATACCTTGGACTCTGGTGCAATAGTGCACCAATACAAAGTCAAAGACGTAATAATGGATGTAAGTGAGGCCTGTGATAGCAGGTAAATGTGCCCTTCAGCAGCATGTTGAAAGACACTTGCTAAGGCATTAATGGCAAAATACATGTTCAACTCAGAACCTGGTGCACACATACACCCATACAAAGCCATGCACATACTGATAGATGTGGAAACTGTATGTCACAATATGTGTGTATGCACATATATTTTGCAAATACACTTGTTGTAATAGTGAATCAGTAGTTCAGGATGTTAATTACCTTGCAAACAATACATTTTGCCACATACAGTCCTGGGTTCAAATCCAGTGGTGTGTAAAAGTGAATGTGCAGTATTCTGAAGGCAGCGAATTAATGACTGAGTTATGCACTCTTTATCCGCACAATGCATTTCAAATGACATTTCTGCTTTTCACTGATGAAAGTCACAGACCTGTAGGTAGAAACATACTTCACATATCCCTATAGCAAATCTATATGTACATAAAAGGTCATGTCATGCATTAATATGCATTCACAAAGAATGTCAATACAGGTGCTGCACATGAGGGCCACTAATATCACACTGAATCACACAATTGTTTGAAAGTCACTGTGCAGATTATCACAGCTGCAAAGCATAACATTGGAAGTACCTACCTGTAACAAGGCCTGCCCTCATACACGTTGGAAATTAACTATAACACATGGCCTGGCAGTTGCCCAAATGGTGCAGATATTCTTATATTTATACCCCATCTTACTCAATGACACACCAAACATGTTGCCAAGTACTCTGTTAGTGATACTATTAACTAACAGACTTACCTTAAACACATGCCTTGATTGGAGTAAAAAGACTAGCCTCACTCTGACTCTGCTTCTACAACAAGGCTGACAGAGCTCCCACAGTTACTCCTACAGCTTGTTGTCCTCCACAGTGTTCACACTCTCTGCCTATGTCTATTACCTGCAGCTGCAGCCTGTAACATACACATCTCTATGTAAAGGTTTTTGTTCCAGACCTACGCTCTGCGACAATGTAGTCTCCTCACCCCAGTAATGTCCAGCACAACATATCAGAAAGGGACCCTAATCTATATGAAGCTTTCATATATTGTACAGTGGTTGGATGTCATTGGCTGATAATACGGCAAATCAGCTGTGTTGGCTGCAATTAGCATTTCAGACCCACAGATTAGTTTAGAGGCAATCACCTGCTGATGAGTAGCATGTTTAAAATTCAATCAGCTGGCTATGGGTAACTATTCTGTATGAGACTTTCCTCGCACAGAGCACGCTTTTGTGAAAACTTTACTATCACCACATATTAACAGAGGAGTACTGCACCCCATCAGGTATGTAACTGATTTTGTGTACAACATGTTGCAGATGGGTGATAGACTTACAGGGATTAGGGATTATTACAGCATTAAACCTGTCTTACACCTGTGATAATGATGTGTCATCGATCTCCTGCTGTCTTACACCTACACAGGACATACAATATATCGAGGGTGCATTGTCTGTTGTCACTGTGGCACACTGGTCTCGTTGGACTGTCCCTTTATAGTGGTTGTAATAGCACACTTCTATTTGTGTGGTACTGTTCTTATGACTTATTATCGGAGGGTTGCCCGTGGGGACAAACCACAGTAGATGTGAGTGTTGGCTGTATGATCATACAGCAGTATCTGTCATGCCACACACAGGAATACCTGATGATTTCCACTATCTCAGTTGTATCCACACACTTAGTATGTTTGTACACTGTGGAGTATGACGTGTGAGCAAGCAGGGGATAGTGCCAGTCACTCTGTTCTTGCTATATCTGTATATAGTGTACTTCTATGTATGTGACCATGTAATGTGTTCCCCTTTTGTTGTCTTTCAGGAATCAGGTACCCTAGATGCCATGCACTCTTCTCGGATGCGGCAAATGAAATTATACTTGCTGGACTAAGGCAACATCATCACATCCTACTGTTCAGAGGTGGCAAAACAGGAAACAGTGGACTGCATTATCAGCAGACCTTGTCCATGATGTGAATGGCACAGGCCATCAGGGCAGGATATATGAGCAGGTTTGACATGGTGCAATGGACATGATCAATGCTGCATGACAAAGGACAGCAGATGTAGCCAGAGATTGTCCCATTACTGGTGTAGGCCCTGCAGTGGAACAACCACTGTCGGCCACTGAGGAATTCCTGGTGAACCTAGGTACACATGACAGCTCTCAGGCATCCATCACACCAAACATATATGAGGTGGGTGCCACAGTTTCCACAGCAGAGGATCATTCAGGTAGGCTTACTGTGATCAGAATTTTAATACTGTAGCAGGCAGTGTATTGGACTGTACATACTTTTAGGTGGGTGTCAGGTCATTGTTCTTTGGGGGGGTTACCTCAGTTGTACTCTCATACTCAGAATATGACCAATACAACAAGTAACACAGTAGGTACTGTAAATATGAGATATATGGATGTGTTACCTTGTTGTGCTGCAACATGCACTGGTACTGGCATTGCCTCACCCTCAACTTTTCACAGGTCTGTCAGGTATTGTCAAAGGCCGTGGTCCTGCTCCTGGTAAGCAGGACACTGTTTTGTTAAGGAACATTTATATTCTATTAAAGTTAAGGGCCAGAATAATGTCCTATTTAAACATACTTTCATGTGTAGGCAGAGTAGAATGTTTTTATTTCCAATCTGGAACAGGTACCTAAGGATCTTAGAAGGGGTAATCACAGGAGTGTAGTTGAGCAGAATGAAACACTTTGGCAGTGACAGTTAAGAGCAGATAAGGTGCCTGGTTTAAATGAGTAAATAACTCTAAAATGCCTTTTAAAAAACAAAACATTGAAAGGAAAATAAATTAGACAATGAAACGTGTATTTCAATATATTTGTTAAGATGTGTACTGGGTTTTTTTGTGTTGCGTTATCATGTATAGTTTCATATTGATTAATTAAAAGGAAAATTTTACTAGTCAAGTTTTATTTGATTTACATGAAGTGATTATTATAAATGTCTTGAGTTGAGTGTGTATTTTGATCTGAGCCAGTCTTTTTTGGATGAAAGTGGAGAAGAACAATGTTTGACCACTAATCCAGTTGGGGTCTATATTATAACATTGGAGTCTTAAAACTTCTAATGTCATAATATCAAACCCATTTGATCAAAAGACCATAATATCAAACAGTCAGAATAGCAATTTTTTTCCCAGGGAAAAAATTTGCTGTTCTGACAAACATACACACAACACAAGCACACCTAAATAAATAATCCACACACATACACTTCACAAAATCCTACATTAAACCATACATACACTACTAGCTATCAACTTACCTTAACCCAACCCTAACTCTAAGGTCCCTAACTATCGCACACTCACCTTACCTGCTCCCTAACCCTAAAGTCCCTATCGCACACTCACCTTACCTGCTCCCTAACCCTAAGGTCCCTATCGCACACTCACCTTCATTAGCACACTTACCTTAATCCGGTCCATAACCTTCACTCCACAGACGAGGAAATAGCGAAGCTGCAAAAACAGCCCACCAATTACTTTACCTAGGAAAGTATTCGATATTCTGCAGCTTCGCTATTTTCAGCGTTCGGTGCATAGGGTTCAATATTATAACATTCAAAGTTTTAAGACTTCGATGTTAGAATATAGACCCATCCAGTTGTGGGTCTTTGTTATTATGAGTACTGGTGGATTTTTCATACACAATAATGCAGGTATTCATGAACCACTTTTTTATTTCTTATCACAGGTGACTGGGGGGTGTTGGTGTCTCTCCCCTACAGAACCTGATGCAAGTGTCTCTTCAGACTCTGTTGATGATGGTGGCCACAGTGAGGTACAGGTGGGGGTGTTGGGGGCTGAATCTGTCCCAGAGGTAGACATCCCTCTTCTGCCTCCATTGTCACCACCCACAGACAGTATGCTCACACATACTCAGTCCCAGGATGCCACAGATATTGGACAGTCATAGGGTGGAGACATTGAACATGAAGGTATGGCAACTACAGTTCCAGGGAGTGTAGACACTGGCCATAGCCAGAGACCTGGTGAGGTCCCACACAAGCAGATTGACAGGTGTGCTTGTAGGAGGCCTGTTGTCTGTCCACCACCTGTTGCAGGTGTAGCATCACAGGTCACTCAGTGCATGTTTTGTGCCATCATGGAGGTGCAGGTACGTTCTGACCAGAAAACCAAATGTATGGTTAGGGTTATGGTTGCAGCACAGTCTGACATCTGTGACTACCTCCACCACATTGGAGACACCCTGGATTGATTGACTGATGCAGTGGACAGAAGGTGGGGTAAGACAGTGTCTATCTTGGACCGCACATTGTCTGTGCTGGAACGTGTGACTGGTGTTGAGCATCGGACTCATGGACGTAGGTCATTAATTCCATCTGCTGAGAGCCCATGTGGCCATGCACAATAATGCTCCCATAGTGGCAGTACATCCGGGGCTATATTATATAAATGAAAGCTCATAATGTCGAACGCTCAAAAAAGCAAAAATGCCAGACCACGAACTCCTTATTGGGGGGGCTGTGTCCCCCCCCACCCCCTCGCTAAATATATATATCAACTCCAAGATTGCACTACAGTGAGAAAAGGGAAAATATTCTGACCTTCAATGTACTGCGATCCCACAAGAAGCGCTTCAAGGTCCAGAATTTTCACTCTTTAGAGCATTTGACATTATGAACTTTCGTTCATATAATATAGACCCATACATCAAGTGCTACAGAGAAGAGTGTGCTGTCCAATCCACAACATGGCAGGCCATGGGCTCGTGGTCCTGGGCATTCTCATGGGGGACACAGTCCATCAGACAGCAGTCACAATCAGGTACTAGCATCGCTTCTGAGCTTGGGCATGGCAGTGCCAGTGCAACTCCTTGCAGAGCCAGTTCCCATGTTTGGGGCAGGAGATTGTGAACTGTCAACTCAACCATGTGCAGTCCAAAGCTGTCCAACACACACACACATTTAGGGCTAGCACTGAGCTTAACTGTGTACATGCACACACTCACACTCCACTGTCAAATGCAGGTCACCTACAGACACACATGACACCTTTCCATTGTCCATCTTACCTGCTTCCCTTCCTGACTCACACACATGCTGTCATCCTTTTGGGTCAGCCTAGGCTTCATGCACCCCAACACAACACCCTGTACAAGTGATGATACCTGTGCCCTGTCATCCTCGCCATTGATGCGGGGAAGTGAAGCTATGTGTCTGCTGCACAGGGTGACTATATTGGTTAGCATATACTTGCGTAATGCAGTGCTGTTTTGCCATGCCACATGTTAACAACAGATACTGTATGCTTGCATTTGTCATGAGTACTCCACAAACTCTTTTATACCTTATGTTGTATGATGTTTTAATGGCTGTATAGTCACACATTGACAGGTGTGTGACGGACTTGTTTATGTTTCTGTTTCAGGAATTTGCTAGGATAACCTATGGATACACAGCAGCAATAAAGCAGCACAGGATGGCATGTCAGCATAGAAGACATATGTCTTCAGCAAGGTACAGCACTATAAGTGCATGGCTCCATAGGTTCATATGTGTAAAACAGGCTAACAAGGACAATGGCGGCATTCAGTGTACTCATGGATCCCGAATCTGTGAACAGGTCTGCTACCCTTGATATGTGTCACCAGAGTTCTGGGAAAGCACACATCTGCAAACTGTCCTGACGGAGATGACCCATCTACAAATAACATATGTCCAGTACAGTTTTCTGACACCAGTTATGATTGACTTGCTCTGCCTCTCATTGTGTTACCTGCACATGATGTGTGTCACAGCAGATGTGTGCTTCACTTGCATGGGGCCCTGTTTCATGTAGGATGTACTGTCTGTGTTGCATACCTGTCTCTCCAGCATGTACTATGTATACCACATTGATGTTGTAGGCATGTAGAAAAGGTGAGACTTGCGTTAGTCGTGTCATGGATACGCGGGAGATACACAGTGGGATCCAACACCTCCCTGTATGGAGCCATACACATCCTCTCCAAAGCATTTAGGTGACAGACTACACATGTACAGTCATGACATGGACTCCATAGGACATGTTATCTACACTGTGTTTTGATGTACCATGGGACCTATGTGGCTGCTACAGGTGGATGATCTGCCTGTGTAGTGACATAGCAAGGATGCCATGGCACACAATGATAGGTGAGATGACTGCCATAGTCAGTATAGCAGTGATAGTCTGGGATATACATCCTATACCTGTCGGTATAGGTTGTACAACAATGAATGCATTCCCACTTCTTACCAACCAGTGAGAGTCAGAGGCTATATTACTGTCTTTGTTCATAACCCCATGTGAAGTGGCTCAAGTGTGTGAGTGTGAGGACACTACAATAATTTGCAGGGGTGGATGATTTCCCACAGGATAGTATTGTGCAGTTGTTGACAGTTAGTCTTTGTCAGTGGCTCAGAGTAAAACTGACTGTGACTTACAACATCCTGGATAACTGTTGGATCTGTGTGGGATTCTGTGACAGCTCCCAATATGGAATCACCTGCTAATGTACTCATTCAGAGGTCACTGACAGTGGCTGTGACCGCAGAGAAGGAATAGGTAGATGGGGTACACCAATAATGATGGATGGTGAACTCCAATGGTGACTGGCATCATTTCGACATAGGTCTCCCAATGCTGTCTTCCCAGAGTATGACTGTCAGACACTTGCCTATCCACCAGCTGACATAACACTCTGTACATGATGTACACAGTTTCCAGCAAGGCCTGCTGGCCTAATATTGTCATACACCTTGTCAGGCCATGGTTGGTGGAGTGAAACATATGTCCGACATCCATTGCATAGTGTAACAGTCAATGGGCTCCTCTAGTTACAGTCAGTAGGCATGATCTGGCCTGGAGCAAAAGTAACAGTGTTTGATCCAGTGTCATTAGATGTATGACAGTGAAGTGCTCGTATCCATGTTAACTCCTATCATGGCATTTCAGGTAACATGAGTCAGAGATCTGGGGACACCTCTTGACACTACATGCTAGTTGTCCTCTGTGTAAGTACGTATTGCAGTTGCTTCCAGCAGGTTGCAAAAAGAGAGTCATGCAAGGTGTCTTGTCAGAGCACAGACAAACACATCAGGGAAGTGTAATATTCACACACTGTGCTGCTTAGTTGTGCTGCTGCTCACTTGCCCAAAGGATGGTCCAGGTCCTTACCTGCAATGCCCTACAGCAGTGCGATGACATCCCCACACATGGGGAATCAATGCAGTTCATCATGTGTTTACCAATATGGGTGACCAATACAGCCCCCCCCCCCCAATGTGAGGTCCTCCCTGGTGTGTGGGCTACAGATCAGTCTCCTTAGACCTACTGGCATGTAGCCACACTTGCAGGCAATACAGACATATATGTCAAGAGAGCCATGTATTACCTCCTGTGGGATGGTTGACATAGTGTGACTGCACCTCCCCCTTCAGATAGGACAGGCAAGTATGCAGAGCTCTACATCCATGCATTAGGTCAGCAGCATTACAATTGCATGAACTTGGCTTTACATGATAGGAGGGACACAGGCTTGTCATGGCTCAGCAAACCTGACTGGTGGACAACTGCCATTAGAAGGCTGTACAATAACAGGTGGACAGTGCTGTGTGACAGTTGAGGTGAGGGTGCCACCCCCTAAAATGAAGGCACTACTTCCTCAGATAAAAGAAGCACATAGTGTTGTTCTAATGTTATTTAGACATGGTAAGTGGCACAAGTAGCCACCCACACAAAGCAGAACCATAATGCACAGTGTAGTTACATGTGTAATCTCAAAGGACAGGCTCAGATTGTTGGTGACCTCATACATCATGATGCCACATATGATGGGTCTGTACTCATACCTTACCTGTACACCCACACTGTCTGCGTCGACTACAGTCCCTTGTCCTCACCATATGTGACACATGACATCCCTACAACCTGTCCCATAACTTTTATATATATATATATATATATATATATATATATATATATATATATATGTATGCATATATGCAGAGCAGTTCATAACTGGCCTCTCATTAGAAGTTACACAGCATCTATTGCACATACTAACATTCCAGGCTACATCCCACATGTGATCTGACAAGGATGACTAACACCATTGGGATGCCCTTGCAATCATATGACCTTACTGGCTGCACATCCACTGAATGGACAACGACAACTGTTCTACCCTTGCACAGAGGTGGTGCATCCACTGACCATCATAACTATACACCTCTTTGTCTGAGTATCCATATCTGTATGCCCATAGGGGCAATCATTATGGAGCTATGTGTTCTCCATGCAGTTGACTGTACACAGTTTGGATGTGTGACAAGGGGAGCATGACTGTTACACATGGTGGACAATTCCAAGGTAGTCACCATGGACCTGGGTGAGGGTACATCAGGGTATACAACCCACTACATTGAGCCAAGCTGTCTGACTATATCCCCTGCTCATGCAACTGAAGCAGTCTGAAGAATGCTGCTGTAGCTTAGCCTGTTAACTTCTCTAGACTGGCTTTAGATTGGCTCTCATTTTTTTGGACACTGTATATGAGGTGTCATAATCAAACTTAATGGAAATAAGATTATTTTTCAGGGTTTTGTTTTTTTTTTTTTTTTTTTTTAGAATTGTACACCAGCATGAATGCCAACTTCCAGAATGTAGCCCAGTTTTTCACCCCGAGTATGGCACCCCTAGACCATAACTCTCGATCCCTGAACATTAAAAATCATAACACATGCCTCTGAAAATTGTAGCAGAGGCCCAAAAAGAGGAGCACTTTTTATTTTTCAGAACAAAACATTTTAGATCCTAGACTCAACAGAATTAGTAATAACAACCTTTTGTATATGATTAGTTCAGTTGTTGAGCAATGTGTATGCCCTTAAAGGTGTTTATCTTTATGAAGAAAATTGATAAATCTATTAGAAGCAAGGCTAAAGCTTAGTATAAAATCACAGTACCACACCTAAATCATAGCAGTTCAGAGTTATGTGGCATGGACCCAGTCCCCACCCCAATCAAAGAATGTATCTGGCCACAATATCTATCCAGTACTGAAGAGAAAAAAAAGAGAAAACTGTTTAAACTAAATACATACATATATACATAAATAAATAAATGAATAAATAAAGCCATAAATATAACCATTTTAGTATTCCATTTGAGGGTCAGCGTAAATAAGACTTTCTGTTAGGTTTTCTTGAAGTAGTGAATTGAAGTGAGCGGTACTATCGGTTGCCTAACCCTCAGCAGCTTCAGTTAGCACCATTATTTTATTATCAAGGGTCAAACAACGTCCAGTAAGATTTTTTTGTAATTCTCAATACTCATAGGAAATGCTACTTAGTTAATCAGTTAGCCATTTTAAAAGCCCTTCGTAGTGTAACATCTGGCACTATTTAAACCGAGCCACCATTATTTCAGTTATTGGAATAACAAAGACTATTCTGTGAATAACAGCAAAAATAAGTTTATCACGCACCTGGTATTAATTCTGATTTAGTCTTCATAATTCCTAACTAAAGTAAAGGAATACCATAAAGAGCTAAGGATCACCCATCATGAAGTTATGCTCTGGAAGGAAAACGCTTTGCTGCAAACAGAAGTTTTGGCAAATATACCTATGAATTCTGCACGTGTGCATGTTTGGGTGCATGTGCAAGGCCGTACAAGTGAAGGTTGATTACCGTACCTGCAGTTAACACAGTGAAAGACCATACGTAACACTTAACTATGAATCAGAAGTTTAAAAAGATTTGCTATTTTGTCTGCATAATTCCTAATTTTTGCTGTGATTAAACATTTTTGAAACAAAAAATGGCATTTCACTTTGCATAAGGCAGCCGACTAATATAAGAATTAAAGAAATGTTTTACTGTTAGCAACTTAGAAATCTGCTAGAATAATAGGATTTGTGTTAAAATGCATTTTTTCCTGAAGGATATAAAGTCTGAAGCACAAATGCATGTCGTTATTTAGTGACTTCAGTTCTCAGTGATTTGACAGAAAACCACAAATTTATGACGGGCAGACCTAAAGCATAAGGCAAAAATCTGGACAGCTGAGTGCTATGTGTATGAGTAGGTTTGGGATGGGATATAACGGTGGATTTACCACCTAGGAGCTTTGCCTTAGTTTCAGTAATGAGCAGGAAGGTTCCATTTTTCAGACGGCCTGTTACTGCATTGGTCAGGTTTGCAGTTTCAATCTCTCTCTTGATTGCTAGGTGGCAAAAGTCCAAAGGTAGCTACAGCTCTGAAGAAACTGGGGCAGCTAGGCTGTGAGTGCTCACAAGAAGAACAGAAGGCTACTTATAGATTCATAGGTTCATAGGTAGGTACTAGGCTATTGACCCAAGGGCCTACATAAGCCTAACCAGCAAGGTTCCATAGCTTATGCCACCCAAGAAAGTTATTTTCCTGTGCCACTGTCCAGCAGAGACACAGAAGTGATCCCCGGGGTGTATTTCCTATTTTCCATCCACTCATCAAGATTTTTCTTGAAGAGTGTTAATGAAGAACTTTCCTTGACATAGATGGGTAGCTTGTTCCAGAGTATAGGAAGTCTCTGGGACAGGAATCTATCCCTCCAGTGTGTCATCTGAAATGGACACTGTCTGGGACCCTTGAGCCACCATGTCTGCACCGCACCACTAATGGAAGTAAGGTGTGGTTACTGGAAAACATCGGGGATAAAACAGTTTCAGCAGAACCAACAACAACAACAGAAACTACAAGAAAAGGAAACCCACCTGCAGCAGTCGCACTTAGATAAATGCCAATTCCATAGGCCGGAATACTTATGGGGAAAGCCGTGAAGAGATCAGAACAAGAAATAGAGGGATTCAGCAAAAATAAAAGTAAAATCTTTAAATGTTAGTCCAAAACAGGAATGTCTGCTGCTGGACCCCTCTATTTATTCTTTAAAGAACAATGGGAACATCTCTGGGGGGGTAGAGGTGTTCTGCAAGTGGTGGCTTAGATGTCACTACTCTGATTGACTGCCACCACTTGCTTCAGGGAAAGAAGGCAAAATAAGCTTAGTGTGGCGCTAAGCCGATTTGCTTAAAAAATTTAAATATAAACATATGCTTACTCTGATGTGAAAGCTAAGTTGAGAAGGCAGTTGACAATGTTCAATTAATTTTTCAACTTAGTTTTCACAAAGTAGGATTGAAACAGGACCGGAAAGTAAGTAGTGCCTGTGGAAGGCACTCAAGGGTAACATCATGAAATTACAAATGTTTCATAGTGTGCTCAGATGTAAGCACAGAGGCGCTATGAGATGGTAATCAGGGTTAATGAGTTAACAAAGCACCGACGTAAGCATCCCAATACTGTCATTGTAGGGGTCACCGAGTAGCCCATTGCTGGCACGCATATGCAACATGGCAACATCCACATCCAATAGTTGATCTGTAAGCAGCAGTGCTCAACAGGATGCAGTCATGGGTCCTCTACTGCTTGGAATCCATTCAACCACAATACATGCGACTACTGACTGAGTGTAGTTAACAATGTTGGCTGATGCCTGCACATTGTGTGCACTCATAGAGTCTCTGTGGTATCTCACTATCTTGCAAGAGGGTATTGTGAACACATGCCTGTTGACATACTAATGGCCATAAATTCCATGCATATATATATATATATATATATGTATATATATATATATATATATATATATATATATATATATATATATATATATATATATATATAGCATCATGTCCATCAGTTAGACCTATGTACTTGGTAAGTAGCACTTCACTCACAACATCTGATGTACATAATCAGGGGTGAACAAACTGGGCACACAAACCTGGCCACACATGTTTACACCTAATGTGCCTCAGATCACCATGTCTCTGCATTGGTATGGCAGGAATCGTATGGCATAGCTGAGTCCACAGTCACCTGTAGGTGACATACTCATAACCTCCAAGTACTTTTCCCTCAGCATTCCAATATCTGAGTGCAATGGCCATTTGGTGATGTACCTTCCCAAGCAGTAATGGCAGTTGCATATATCAGTATGGCCCTCACAAGGACACCTCACATTTCAGTATGTGTTCAATGGGGATTGTCTGCAATGAGTGTCATTGTCACTCGTGGTATATAGAGTACTCAGAGGTGATCTGTGTCCTGCATACAGAGCAATGTGTGACCCTGCTTGATAGCATATGCTGCCTATCTGTAGGAGGCAAAGTAGATGGATAACTCACTGTAAATACATTAACCTCGTATGTGATGTTAGTACTACATGCTTGTGGGAGAGATTTGTCTACTAGACTTAAACACACCCTTGAAATAGAACTCTGCCTAATGGTACACAGAGCACCTCAGTGCACCTCAGCACATGCCATCTGTCTGATTGATTGAGTGAACATCGTCTCAACATAGGGCATCTGCCTGTGTCCCTCTTGGACTGGGGCAATATGTGCTGATCCAGTAACTACGGGTATAAAGATGTCTATGATTGTGAGGGCTGTATGGCCATTATGCTAGTGAAGTTTAAACATCCTATAGTTCAATAACATGATATAAAATGCTCTAACAGGCTCACACACAAGCATGACTACATTGAGGCTAGCACCATTTCCAAACACTGTGTACAGGACACGCCAAGGCACACAAATACACAAGTTGGCTGTATGTAGATGAGAACATTTACCTATGTAATGGTACACACTACAGATCACACTATGTGATTCTCGCAGCACACCTCATGTGTGGTAGTTCTAACAGTTCAGGACATATTATGCTTGAAGACATCAGCAGGCCTTGTTGTGGTCAGTCCTTTGGGGGGCCACATCACACTCTACAAATAAAATACTGCAAAACCCTACATATTACTAAGTTACCAAAGTGATCATATTTATGCCATCTGGACACACACACACTCACACACACACACACACACACACACACACACACACACACACACACACACACACACACACACACACACACACACACACACACACACACGCACACACACCAAGTAGCCCGGATTGAGATAAGAACCACTGCCTATCTAGTCTTAGACATTATAGATCAGAGTATTTATCACACACACCACAGCCTTAGTCTGCATGCTACACTGTCAGCTGGTAGTCTTAAGGTGGTTGATATCATCAGGCCCTCTAGAAGAGGACAGTTTGGAAGCCAGCAGCACGTTACAGGGCCAAAAGCACTTAACAAGCACCCTTCAATTTCTTATATGCATGGTAAAAATTTAAATGACTTTTTAGTTTCAAGTATTTTTAGTTCTCTGTGGATATGGTTTCACATACTCCTTCTATAGCTGGTTCATTTCCTTGTGGTAATTGCCACATTTGCTGCAATATTGTGACATCCTAATAAAGTAAATGGTGTTTGTTTTGTTCCTATGGGTAGATTTTCTTGCATTTCCAATGGCATTATTTATGCTTTAAAATGTCCTTGTAATTTATATTATGTTGGAGAAATCAAGAGAGAGTTTAAAACTCGATTGCAAGAGCACGTCAGGGACATTAAAACAAAATTGAAATCAATATTGCTGTGCATTATTTTAAAGAAAAGCACAAGGGTGATTATTCTTTATTACAGGGGTGTCTGCTTGAACAAGTTTTTGTACATTTAGGAGAAATTAATATTTTAAAGGATAAATTACTATACAAAGAATTTGTTTATTTTGAACTCTGAAGTTAATTGGAAATGTTTATTGATTAATTGAATAACTGTTGGTGATTGGAGTGTATATAAAAGGTGTTCAGTTTTTGTATTACTCCTGGAAGGTTGTTTGCCAAAGCGCTACAGTGTTTTTTTTAATTTTTTTTTTCTGAGGCCAGTTTTGGATTTAAACTGGGCACACAAACCTGGCCACACATGTTTACACCTAATGTGTCTCAGATCGTCATGACTTTACAGTGGTATGACAGGAATCATATGGCATAGCTAAGTCCACAGTCACCTGTAGGTGACATACTCATAACCTCTAAGTATTCTTGCCTCAGCATGCCAATATCTGAGTGCAATGGCCATTTGGTGATGTACCTTCCCAAGCAGTACTGCCAGTTGCACACAACAGTATGGTCCATCACAAGGACACTTCACATCTTCAGTATGTGTTCAGTGGGGATTGTCTGTAATGTGTTTCATTGTCACGTGTGGCATATAGATTACCCAGAGGTGATCTGTGCCTTGCATACAGGGCAATGTGTGATCCTGCTTGATTGCATATAATGTGTATCTGTAGGAGGCATAGTAGATGGATAACTCACTGTAAATACATTAACCTTGTATATGATGTTAGTACTACATGCTTGTGGGAGAGATTTGTCTAGAGGGCTTAAACACACCCTTGAAACAGAACACAGGGATTCTGCCTATGTCCCTCTTGGACTGGGGCAATATGGCTGATCCTGTAACTATGAGTATAAAGATGTCTATGATTGTGAGGTCTGTATGGCCATTATGCTAGCGAAGTTCAAACATCCTATTGTTCAATAACATGATGTAAAATGCTCTAACAGGCTCACACACAAACATGGCTACATTGCGGCTAGCACCATTTCCAAACATTGTGTACAGGACACACCAAGGCACACACATACACAAGTTGGCTGTATGTAGATGAAAACTCTTATCTATGTAATGGTACACACTACAGATCATACTGTGTGATTACCGCAACACACCTCATGTGTGCTAGCACTATCATTTCAGGACATATTATGCTTGAAGACATCAGCAGGCCTTGTTGTTGTCAGTCCTTTGGGGGCCATATCACACACTACAAATAAAATATGGCTAAAACCTACCTATTTCTAATTTACCAAAGTGATCATATTTATGCCATCTGGACATGCACACGCACGCACACATGCGCACGAGTACGCACCCGTGCATGCACACACGCACACTAACTAGCCTGGATTGAGATAAAAATCACTACCTATCTAGTCTTAGACAGTATAGATCACAGTATGTATCGCACATGCCATGGCTTAAGTCCGGATGCTACACTGTCAGCTGGTAGTCTTAAGGTGGATGACATCATCAGGCTTTGTAGAAGAGGAATGTTTGGAAGCCAGCAGCAGGTTACAGGGCCAAAATGTGCTTAGCCATTGCAGGTGGATAGCCCATGAGGGCATGGCAGTTATTCTGCAGGGGGATACACACACACACACACACACACACACACACACACACACACACACACACACACACACACACACACACACACACACCAAGTAGCCCGGAGTGAGATTAGAACCCCTACTGTCTAGTCTTATTTGCTATAGGTCACAGTACTTATTGCACATGCCACAGGTTGAGTCTGTTGTATACATGATTACAGGCACAGTACTTGTGCATTACATAAACTAGGCTTTTGTTGAACAGCATCTGTGGTCTGCAGAGTGATATTGCTTCATACTGTTATCTGCATCTAGTATCCTAACAGTGGTATAACTGTTATTATCCTGGTTATGTGTGTATATTTACCAGTATGGCCATATGTGACTGCTAGCAGTTTGATAGGCAAACCTGTGGGCAGGAAAAATATGCCCTGTCCATGTGTGCTTTGACAGCATTATACATTACATCACCTGCTGAGCTGCATCTCTTTCTATGTGGTGACAACCAGCAACATAGGAGTCTGTAGGTAATTGGATTATATACTGCTGCACCTTTGGTTTGGATACAGACATCCACATACATATTTATGTAATTAACAGGGATGTATATATAAATGTAGCTCTGTGTGTGTATGATATGTATATGTGTTATGTAAACATATGGGGAGAGTCTATGTATCATTGTGATTTATATAGCTATATGTATCAGTATATATCTATTTGACACTACATAGCGATGGATATAATTTGTATGTGAGAGAAAAATAGTGACAGATGGATATGTATGTGTATAGGTCTGCATGTATAGACATATCTATACATAACAGGTCAGTCTGATGATGGGCCAACAGAATTGCAATGTTTGGGCATGCCCAGTGTGACTGTCAGTACTTATAAAGTGACTCCAGGCCACACCTACTTGTACTCCAGTACAGAATTTTGTGTGTTACAGACTATACCTCTCAACTGTCCAGGGTTTAGGAAAATGTCTAGAGGTTTAGCTCATAGTTTTGGTGTGTTCCTCATAAAATTTCTGGTTTGCTGGCAAATCACTTGGATGAACTTAGTACTGAAGTCACTAAATAGTGACATACATTTGAGTTTCTGACTTCATATCCTTCAGAAAAATGTCTGTTGAAACAAACCCTGTTATTTTAGCAACTGTTTAAATTTATGAGCAGTATTTAACCTATGCCCCTATTTATGGGCCTTTGTCTCCCCATTTTGTTGGGCTTTGAGCAGATTGCTTTCACTAAGAGGTTGAGAGGTATGTTACAGACCGTGACATCTGTCCCTGTTTCTGCAGTACTACTCATCACTCAAAATGTGTACGGCATTCCCTAGCTGTCTGCTGTACTTACTATGTGACTAAGGTTCATAATATTACACCACACACAGACTGACAGTCTGTGAAAACACCAACATAATAAATCTCACATGCAAAAGACTTGTCTAATGCCAGATTAGAAGCATCAACACCATCACCCATGGTAGCTTCCCTAGTCCACTGAGCCACACAAGCTGCCAGATACAGTGGAGTCATTCACCACACAATCCACAGAATATGTATGTTGTTATTCCTGCATTACGCGTGACATACAATGTGTAATCAAATTTTATGTTACAGCCCTGAGATTGCCTGGACTGGTGATATACAATTGCTGACTTACTGTTAAAGCAATTATATGGGTACACTGCTGTGTTGGTGGTGGGGGAAGAATAGCACATGATCTGCTGGGATAGGAAATAGCCCAAATATCATGTGACCCCACTGTTTAACATCTCCCTTGACAGATGTAGTCAATATTTACACCATGATTTCAATCTCAATTCCAAAACCTGCCCTTGCCATGACCCTGCCTAGTCTTCCTTCCCTTTATGTACCCTCAAATGGAGCATACTTAGTACCTCATTACATCTCTCTCTCCAGTGTGTCTACTATGCATTTGCATACTTTTATACAAACAACATTTTTTTATTGTTAACCTATTGAACTATATCAATGTAAAATTGTTACTTAGCTTCTTTTTAATGCAACTTTAACTTTATGCATGTAACCCAACATATGTGAATCTTTTTGCTATAACTGCTATTATATCAATATTGTTTAAAATTGTACTTGTTTAAAATGTACTACTGGAGCTTTTCTCCTCGGGTCTCCACTGAAAATGGGCCACAAGCCCAGTTGGACAAACCTGGTTAATAAATGTCAATAAATAACTAACTAACTAAATAAATAAATAAATACAAATGAGGCCTAGTGATTATTAGAGAACACATACTACTGGACTGGGTATCTGTAGTCCCATGTGGATGTTACTTCTGTCTACATAGTCCACTATATTTCCTTGCATAAATGCAGCAGATCCATAGGTTAATATTAAGCTAATTGCCCTTGCAAGCCATTTTAAGCCTAGCCAATTATCCCTTGTGAGACTCAAACCCTGCACCTTGTGTTTATAAGGCAAACACCTTAACCATTAAGCCACCCTTTCAACCCCAAAGTCTGTCCAGTTGAGAGGCATAGGTTCATACTAAGCTAACTGCCCTTTTGGACCATTTGAAGCCTAGCCAGTTACCCCATGTGAGAATCAAACCCTGCACCGTGTGTCTTTAAGGTAAGCACTTTAACCATTATGTTATCCTCCCACTATACATACAATACCACAGTATAGTAATTTGTAGTGTGTAGGTTAGAGACTTACCTTGTGAATGCAGCAGTTGGCAGGTCTGTATTTCAGGGCGGACTCTGTGTGATGCAAGCAGTACACAGCCAATATATGGATAGGGACAGATTGTGTGGGTTGTCTGGCATCAACAATTTTACTATATGTATGTGAGCAGGAGTAAGATGTCAGTCCTTAGGGCCCTAGGTTGTTGTTAATGTGCTATGCATTGTCTCTTAGCCAAAGCCAGGGCATACTGGGCACACCTATGTCTGTCTACAGGGACATCATCAGGGGGTTTCTCCTCCGAGTTCTCTTGTGACAGTGGCTGTGGTGACATAGGCACTGTTGGGGGGGGCTGTGTATCCCTTCCCTTTTCCTGATTCTGCTGCAGCTGTTTTTGCAGGATCATATTGTGTACCATGGCACATACTGTGAACAAATGTATACATGTGGCTGGAAACTAGAGCAGGGCTCCACCAGATATATCAATACACCAAACCCCTGACTTCAGAAGCCCAAACACATGCTTTATGATATTCCTAGTTTGTGTGTGTGCCTCATTATGGCATTCTTCAGTTGGTGTGTGTACATTTCTGATGGGTGTCACCATCCACAGTTCCAATGTGTAGCCATCATCTCCCAGTAAATGGCCATGTGGGATGTCCCCCCTAGCAAACATCTGGTACATCTGTGATGCATGCTAGATATGGGAGTTATGATAACTGCCAGGGCTGCCAGCACACACATTCATGATAATGCCCTGGGCATGGCACACAACCTGGCAGTTGATGGAGTGGTACCCCTTGCGCTAGATGTAGATTCTATCCTCCTCACCAGGTGGTGACTTGATGTGTACATGAGTGCAATCTATAGCACCCAGTACCTCAGGGTAGTGTGCTACATGGTAGAAGTGTTGCATATTGCTGGCCCTCACCTCAGGGCTGAGGGGAAAAGAAATGTGCTGGCAGATATGCGGTAGCATGGCACCCAGGAACTGGTGGAGTACCCTGGAATCAGATGCATGTGAGACCCCCATCATGTCCCCAGCTGGTCTTTGGAAAGTAACTCTAGCTAGTATTCTAAGGGCTACACATACCTTTGTTTCCACTGGGATGGGTTCCCCTCTGTTGGCTCTGGGTTTGAGTTGAGGGTGGCAGAACTCATTGAGTTCTTGTAGTATGTCCCTGTTCACCCTGCAGCTCTCTACAATGTCCAGCTCATGTAGCTCCTGGAAGGTTACCATGGGCCTGAACACTCTTCTCCTTCTCAGTCTAGGCCTACTGCCAGCAGCAGCAGCAGCACTGACTTCAGCATCTAGCATGTACAGATATAGCAAGCTGCAGCAGCCCTTAGCATTCTTTCAATTAAAATTCCCAACTCTGTATGCTAATGGTGCAGAGTATGGGGGAAAAAATCAGATTGTAGGGTGTATGCATACTTTATAGTCCTCTGCTGTAGGTGCTGACTATGTGATTGGCTACCTATGCTCTCCACCTGCCTAGTATATCATTAACATAATTTAATGGCCCTAGTTTAAGTTAATCAGAGGTCAAAACTAATTAATATGTCACTGGCTTTTAGATATAATCAGCACTGTGGTGTGCCATGCAAACACGAGTCCCATAGGTAAACAAAGCTTAACAGTCAATGTACACACATCCCCAGACTTCCGTGCTCAGCATGGTGGTGCACCGAGCAAACACACTGAAACTCGCTCCACTTAGCTAAACAAAGCTTAGATGTGAGTGCACATACCCCCCTGCAAGGATACACTCAGTACTGTGGTGTGCCATGCAAACAGGCTGAAATAAGCCTAGAAGTCATTAGACACACCCTCCCCTGATGTCAGCTACCTCCTCTGTAAACAACATGGTTCTCTGCCTACACGAAAGGGATATGCAAACACGATTACCTCTTTGTGCTCTTCAGTAACTCCAGTTCATTTGCATAGGGATCTGTGCACACACCCTTGAAATTGCACACTTCAAAGCCCTACCACATTAGCAACAGCACCAGTGCACCATTGCAGATACTCCACCCTTGGTCCTGTAATACATTTCTGTCACATAATATTAATTTTGTTTTTTTTTACATTTTTTTATAAAGCATGTTTAAGCACAGAGGAGCGCTGTGCAAACATGCTCAGATTATTAAAAAAATAAATTTAATTTAACTTATTTCTTTTAAATTGTTGGATACACAGAGGATAGTTTCACTCATATCTGTACATGCTATGCCATTTCTGTCCATCAATCTACATTTTTACAGCCCCTTTTGTCTGTCTATATTCTTGTACGTGGAAGTTTTCCATGTACTCTACGGACGCTAACACTGGTTCTGCAGGGCTGCCTATCTGCTTGCTGGATCACTCTACCTGCCTCATTTACATGAGATTTACCTGCTTATGAGGTGATTTGCATGCCACAGAAGTTTCGTGTTGGTGTGATTGAGTGCGCCGCTCAGTAGCGCTTACTGAATCTAAAAATGGTTATGGCCATGTTAGCAGTGTTCCGCGATGCCTACACAGAAAAAAAAAAAAATACACATGTAGGCTTTATTAAATTCCCCCTAAGTCTATTTTCCATAAATTGTCTGGAGTTTAGGACATGCACCCACATATCATTGTCCAAATTAAACTTATTGAATATATATTGGTGAGTAGCCAATGTTCCTTTATCCAGCATTTGAAACCAATATACTAAGTTAGTCTCTTTAATGGTCCTCATAATCTGTAAGTTTAAAGTGGAAATATTATTTTGAGTAAAAGCTTTTGGAAACATAAGAAAAAACATGCTTTGTCCATCGGATTTCTATAAATAAAATTTCTTAAAGTATTAATTATAGTAGTAATATAAGATGAATTAATATTTAACTTTACATTATTAAAGACGTATTTTTTATTAACCCAAATAGGGAATTATTTAAAAATAAGCAAGGATTTGAGACTATGGGATAATATGAAAACATAAGGTAACTTGGAAATCTTTCCATTTAGCAGAATAAGAATTATTAGCTCAGAGAGCAATTGTTTAATAACAGAAGATAGAGAATACAATTCCAGATCTGGCAAACCAATGCCTCCTAGAGACCAATCTCTTATATGATGATTTAAAGCAATTCTAGGTTTATTTGTGTGCCATAGGGACTTTATAATTAGAGAATGAATTATTTTAAAGTACTTTTAGGTGGAACCTCCACCGATTTTTAAATAGCTTAAAATCCATTTTATTTATTTATTTATTTATTTGCCAGAAGTGAAGGTGGAGGGGCATCTTAACAAGTTATCCCAGGAAGACATTGATTTTCTTTCTAGAAAACAAAAAGTGATAAGTGAACTAAAAAAAAAAGATATTTAGTAGCATGTTTAAAGGGAATCTGTTAGTTCCTGTCAGCTGGTAAGATGACAACAGAGGTCTAGAAATTTCTAGTACAATTGCAGGATTCCTCGCTTAAGCTTTTAATTAATGCCACTACTGCAGGTTCACTTAAGTTCCTAGGTACTTAATAGGATATTGATCTGTGAGTTTATTAAGTCATTCACTGCAATGAAGCTCAGGAAGTTTGCACTGTAACTTCCAATGAGCAGAGCCTAAGCCTTTTGACAGAATCAAATTATACCCCCACATTTCAAACAAATGTTGATTTTTCTGGAACCATAGGGGTTATGAAAGAAATAAAAATGGCAAACTCTTCAGCACAAACTATTTTATAATGCTAATATTCTTTAGGTTATAGGCCTTAAACTGAATTTTATAAGTCACAGTAAACATAGTAACTATTTCATTTGTAGTATTTTGTAAACAACTTTCAATATCTCAGCAAACACACAAGTTACACACATACTCTCAGCAGCATTTTATTCATCTAGCTGAGCTTTCATATGAGGCTAAGGAGTCCTGTCTGTGTTACTTGCTTTTTAAGATATTTAGAAAATTGTGAAAATTATATCTATATAAATTATCATAAAAACAAAAGTTAATATCTATTTACCTGCACTAGACAGAGATCAAATATTAACGCAGTTGAGTTTGCCATTGTGCAAGCTTTCAGATGAAATCTTTTAAAACATCATACACAGCATAGGTTTAATAAGTGAGAATGTCACTGAAAAAACAATCAGTAAAAACAAAATGAAAACTCCAGCAAAGCTAGAACTTCCACTGAGTGACCTCCCAAACCTCTTGTATCAGAGGCACATGGGATATATGCAAATGACCCTTATGAACATCAGGTGTATCAGCTAATTGGCAATTCTGAATGTCCATGACTTGTTTTGTTGTTTTAATGGACAATTTCAGGCCAATAAAGCCAAACCCCACTAGCTGTGGATATGCATGTTTCGGCCTTATGGCCTGGTAAGCACAGCACAAGCAGAGTGTTTGAATAAGCATAAGAAACATAGGGCTGTTATACCCAGCTGATGTCCATTATCATTAGGGTGACTGCAAAATATCCCAAACAACAAACTAAAATAATAAGTGAGAAGGTCACTAAAAAAAACCATCAGTAAAAACAAAATGAAAACTCCAGCAAACAAGTCATGGGCATTCAGAATTGCCAATTAGCTGAAACACCTGATGTTCATAGGTTCATAGGTTCATACTAGGCTATCTGCCCTAGGGCATTTATAAGCCTAGCCAGAGTGTGTTTGGCTTTCACCACCCATTTTAAATTAATTTTGCTATGCCCTTTTTTGAGGTTAGTATACTGTGCCTCTGTCTAACAGTGACATAGAAGTGATACCCGGGGTAAACCTACGATCTCCTATCCACTCATCAAGATTCCTCTTGAAGAGAGTCAGTGAGGGACTCTGCCTAACCTGGACTGGGATTTTATTCCAGAGTGAAGGGAGCCTCTGGGTTATGAATCTTTCCCTCCAGCATGTCCGATTTATTTCAGTGCTGAGGTTCAAGTCTCTCGAGCTCGTAGCTCGATGGGATTTGGATTTTCTGAGCAGGCGATATGCCACTGAGTAGAGCTGGTGTTTCTTTAACCGGGCAGCATATGGCATCTGTTTGAGTCCTTTGATCCTCTTGGTGAGGTACTTTTGGGGTCTTTCCAGTTGCTGCAGGTGTCTGGTAAGGTACATCCCAAAAGGGGCATTGTACTCAATTATGGGCCTGATGAGGGATGAGTAAAGAGGCACGATGACCTCCCCTGATCTAGATGTGAATCCCTTCATGATTAGGTGGGCTATATAAAATGTTTTTCTAACCACTTTGGCCATGTGGTTGTCAAATGAGAGATTGCTATCAACCCCAAGTCCCTAATTACTTCTTCTGTACTTAATGGATTACCACTTATGTGGTAATTTGTGGGCACTTTGTTTTTGCCAAAGGGGATGACTATACACTTTTTGGCATTTAGTTTGAGGCCATGGCTCTGACACCAGTTGTCTTTTTCTATGAGGCCCTTTTGGAGGATGCTTGTGTCAGCTGGAGAGTCGATTATGGCGCCCAGTTTACAGTCATCTGCGAACTTGGTCAGCCACAGTCCTTCCGTGTTGGCCTGTACCTCCGAGAAATATATACCGAACAAGAGAGGTCCCAGGACTGAGCCTTGTGGGACGCCACTTGTAACTGGTTTGGAGTCTGACATGGCTCCAGCAATTCTAACCATGTGGGTTCTGTCCTTGAGCCAGTTTGCAACCCATCTAGTGACATAGGGGTTTGTATTTAAGCTGGTGAGCTTATCTATAATGCCGGAGGGTATTGTATCAAAGGCTTTGCAAGGTCCAGGTAGGCTGTGTGGACCACCTTCCCCTCGTCAATGGCCTTGGTGACTGTTTCAAAGAAATTGACCAGGTTTAAGAGGCAGGATCTGCCCTTAACAAAGCTGAACTGGGTAGGATCCAGTGTCTGTAGGTCCCCAATATCTTTATTTATGAGGTCCATGATGATCCTTTCCATAGCTTTGCAGACCAAGCTAGTCATGCTTATGGGGCGATAGTTTCCAGGATCCATTGAGGCACCACCTTTGTGGAGAGGGACCACTGTTGCTGTAAGCCACTCTTTGGGTACATATCCTGTAGTAAGGCTGAGATTAAACAGTAGTTTTATGTTTGGGTTTAGCTCTTCTTGAGTTCATGTAGGGGCAGCCGGGACACCGTCTGGTCCTATTGATGCTGTGTTTTTGCTTTGGAGAGGGTGGCTCTTACCTGAGCATCTGAGATGTCAGGGGCAGTACTCTGCTGGGATAGATATTTGCCCTTTGGTGGGGGTTTACTGAACCTGTCAGCTAGGATGTTGGCAATGTCTGTGGGTTTGATGTATTTTTTGTCATTTTGCAGTAATTCTGAGCATATCTGGGAATTCCCTCCCAGGTTCCTAACATAACTAAAGAAAGCCTTGTGATCATCCTTAGTGTCCTGTGCAATTTTTCTCTCAAAGCTGGCCTTAGATGATTTTATGAGTGCCCGTAGTTTTTTGCTAATACTGATCAGAGATGCCTTCCCTTTTTGGGATTTTGCTCTGTCATGTAGTAGCTTCCTCCTTCTATTGTATAGTTTGTTTATGGCTGGGGTCCACCAGACAGGACGTCTGCCTTTGGAAGATTGGGTCTTGGTTTTATTTGGGATTGCATGATCCATGCAGTCCTGAAGGTGTTCATAGAATACGTTTATAAAAGATTCTGCGGTCTGGGCTGTATTTTCCACAGGCTCGGGGGCTTTGAAGGATTCCACCTCGGTTTTGAGGAGTGTGAAAATTGCTTTAGAGAAGTTTTTCACTGTGGTTTTCTGGGCAGGGAGTGGGGTCGGGATGTGAATATCCAGTGAGATTAGTTTATGGTCTGATCTTACCAGTGAGGGATACACTTCTGGTCTGCAGCATAGAGTCCCCATGTTGGTGATGATCAGGTCCAGTATGTTTTCCCCTCTTGTGGGAGTGGTAACAAGTTGTTCCATAGCATTTGAGTTTATAAATTCTAGGAACCTTTGGGCTAGGGTGTTGGAGCTAGAGTAATGCTCCCAGTCTATGTTTGGGTAGTTGAAGTCCAGTATAATGGTGTTTGGAGAGACCTTCATATTTTCCAGTGTTCTCAGGAAGGCCGAGTGGGGTTCCTGAGTTTGGGAGGGTGGTCTGTAGCAGGCTATAAACTGGAAGGCAGTTTTACCCACTGTTAGTTGCACGTGGATAGTCTCTGATGCTTCGTGCTGTGCTACCAACCTGGAGGTGTGGGTATCTTTGACGAATATTGATACTCCCCCTCCTTTTGTGGTTCCGTCCAAGTTTTGGGGCCGAAAAGCATGGTATGAGGTATAACCTGGTAGTGCTGGGGTGCTCTCGGGAGCCTTGAACCAGGTTTCTGTTACTGCAAAGATATCGATGTTCTCCATGCTAAGGAGAGTTTCGAGTGCATGCATCTTGAGGTTTAGACTTCTGGCGTTGAGTAGCATTACTCTTAGTTTCTTATCCCTTGTGATACCTATGGAGGTGGGTTTGTCTTTTGAGCCTTGCCTAAAAAAGGCACTATGGGGGTAGCAAGAGCCTTTGCCAATATCCGAAAGCCAGGGGTGACAGGTGCAAGCTGTCCCTAGAAAAGCATCGTGGCTTGTCAAGCATGTCATCCCAGGCTGACAGGCATTGGATCCCCTTTGAATGACACCAATACTTAAGCCAATTGTTGAAATTGATCATCTTGTCTTCATATTGTGGCATCATTCTTGGTGAGGATAAGATGCTACTCAAGGTCAGGGTCATAATGGCCTGGGCTACATGCTCAGAAAGCTCCTCTAAGTTTCTTTTCATGTAGTCCAGGGAGGTACGTCTCAGGTCATTCACACCAGCATGGACAATGACCGAGTCATATTTGTACTTGCCTTGGAGTGACCTGAGTGCTTGTGTTATGTGGCGGATCCTAGCGCCCGACAGGCAGCTCACCGTGACCTTCTCCTTGTTCAGCCTGGTGAGCGGGACGTCAGTGTGCCTGACGATAGAGTCACCTATTACAAGTGTATCAGGGTAATTTGCATAGATCCCATGTGCCTCTGATACAAGAGGTTTGGGAGGTCACTCAGTGGAAGTTCTAGCTTTGCTGGAGTTTTCATTTTGTTTTTACACAGCATAGTTTTGGAATTATTGATGCAAATATGAATAAGCAATATTTGACACCTAGAGGCATCAGTAGGAGTTAACTGCAGATGCACCTGGAGGCATCACTCAGATGTAGTAAGTTAAGATACCTTGTCTTACATTCCTATAATAGTTTTTAACCCTTATATTTTGCAAAAGAATAACTCAGAGGTGGGCCAAGAAAGGATATGTTGGGACATTTATATATTTCCCCTATTCATGAGGGACAGGGCTGTCAAACCAGCAGTGAATTTGTGATTACACATCCATTCATGTAAATTACAATTGAATAGGATAAGAAAAGTACTTTTCTTTTTGTGGAGTGGAAGGCAGTTCCATAAACACAGTATTCTCTGTGATCCAAATCTATCCCTCCAGCATGTTCTATTTATTTTACAAAAGAGATAGAGATCCCTTGAGAAGGTGTTTATGATACCATTGGGCTTACAAATGTGAAATAGGTTTTATGGAACAGGGTCTATTAAAGTTCTACATGTGAGGCAGGGGTCACCTCTCAGTAGCCTGTATGACACTGAAAAGAGGGACAAGGCTTTGAGACAGTCTATATTGCTTTTATGATTTAGGCCCTTGATTTTTTTTAAGAGAGAAAGCATCATGATTATTCCATTTGTCACAAGTGTTTAGACTTTAGGGGCATACTGAAAGGAACATTGTACTCAATTATCAACTTAATATGTGCAGAGTACAGAGGAACTATTATATCCCAGGATCTGGATGCTATACCCTTAGATAAGCTGTGCAGTGAAAAAAGGAATTCCTTTAAACAATGGATACATGATGATGAAAGGATGGTTCATTGTTAATATATTTTATCAGATCCACAACTAGGGCCTCTATTTTCAGGGCTGTGTTGCCAGTGTGACAGTTATAAGGGGAGCCATGCTTGCCAAAGGACAAGATTGTACGCATCTTGGTGTTTAGTTTTAGTCCTTGATTTTTCCACCAGCTATTTGTTTGAAACAGGCTCTCTGTCTTCTTCAGAGTTCATGATGGCAACAAATTTGCAGTCATCTTACAAACATGGCCAAAGTGGCCTAAGGACTAAACAGTGGGGTATGCTGCCAATGACAGGTCTTTTGCAAGAGGTAAACCTGCTGACCTTAATTTCCTGTGGTCTATTTCTTATCCAGTTTGCTATTCAGTAAGTTACATAGGGACTGGCATTGACTTTGTCTATGACACCTAAATGTGGGATGGTGCTGAATACCTTTTCAAGGCGTGTGTGTGTGTGTGTGTGTGTGTGTGTGTGTGTGTGTGTGTGTGTGTGTGTGTGTGTGTGTGTGTGTGTGTGTGTGTGTGTGTGTGTGTGTGTGTGTGTGTGTGTGTGTGTGTGTGTGTGTGTGTGTGTGTGTGTGTGTGTGTGTGTGTGTGTGTGTGTGTACCACTTTCTGTATATGTATATATATATATATGTATATATATATATATATATATATAGATATATATTATTATTTTTAAAACACAATTTAGTAAGTTTTATTTACTTAGAGATGTTAGGCTTTTTATTAGGCTTACTATTACAAAACATGTGTGTGTGTGTGTGTATATATATATATATATATATATATCTATATATATATATGTGTGTGTATAGATATATGCTATACACTATTGTGCTCTCGTGCATTGTTTCAGTAACTTTTTTAAAGACGTCAGCTATGTAAAGTACACAGGATCTGCCCTTGATGACCATGTGAAGATATGGTTCAAAATGTCGGCTACCTAGCATTTATCCAAAGGATTAAGCTAGCAGGTAGAGGAATTAATGCATTCATCTGTATAAAGTAATCTGCATGCTAACACACTTGAATTTTAGACCGAGACTACTGATTAGATTTACTGAGTTCTTTCTGTGACTTGAAATGCTAAATGGCCTGTCACATTTTATATTTCACATCAGTTTCTGGTTGAAGTTTCTTGCTAACAATGTTATCCAGTCTTTAATGACTGATTGGTGCCAAGCATATTTCATTTGTTAGCGTTAAGAATACACTGCACTTACATAAGAATACACTGCACTTACATAAGAATACTCTGCACTCTCATATGTTGAACTCTCTTTATTAAATAACTCTAGTAGAATTTAGAATTTATGTATAATTTGAGATAATCTGTCATCAGTTTCTTTTTACTATTTAAAACTTAAACCTTTATTGTAACTGTTTTGCTTTCAAGCATTTGATTTTTGCCTACTGTGACTTTAACAATGTTTAAATATGCCTAATACCTACTGTAACCTACATTTTCTGGAGCTTTGAAAATCTCCCCAGGACTCCATCAAAAACCGTCAGTTCTTTTGCCCAATGGACTATCCTTGGGACAACAACTTCTAGAAATAAGTATTTGATTTTGCAACAGAAACAGAATCCAGGCAATTTGGGTAAGGCAGATCTCAGGACATGTTAGGCTTACTATTACAAAACATTAGAAAAGCCCACAGGAGCTTATGGAAAATGGGCTACCTAGCATTTATCCAAAGGATTAAGCTAGCAGGTAGAGGAATTAATGCATTCATCTGTATAAAGTAATCTGCATGCTAACACCGTTGAATTATAGACCGAGACTACTGATTAGATTTACTGAGTTCTTTCTGTCACTTGAAATGCTAAATGGCCTGTCACATTTTATATTTCACATCAATTTCTGGTTGAAGTTTCTTGCTAACAATGTTATATAATTTCATATTGCATTTGTTAGCGTTAACACAACAGTACTGCTTCATAGCTGATGATTAAAGAGATTCTCTCTTGTCAATTGCATTAACATCATCGTTTAATGTTATCATGTTTGATGATTTGATAGTGAGTTAATTATGATTTTTGTTGGTTTATATTGATAGATTTTTACAAGTTTTCTGTTCTATTCTTGTTTTGTTTATTGTTAACTAAAATGTGGATGTATCTGCTATCATTAATTATATAAAAAAAAAACTCTGTGAGTCATGGGCTTCTGCTGGGATAGGCTTCATGTCATGAATAATAGAGTTAGACAGCAGAAATCTATCCTATACATTTGCTGGGTTGAGAGGGCACCCTGGATCTTATATAATTCATAATATCCATCAGCCAGTGATATGAATGCAGCAATTGTTGACACTTTATTGTGGATTTCTTTGTTCTTACTAAACCCTCTTCTTGCATAGATACAGTTCAAAAATGCCTGCAGTACGCAATGTTTCTTCTTTAAAACTTTCACTCAAAAGGCTATAGGTAGCTTCATTCTCTATTTAAACCTTAGTCAATACATTCTTACTTCTTTGCCGTTGGTGAATATGTTCATCCTGACTTCCTCTTCCTAATCTGTCAGTTTGCTTTACTTATATTAATTTGAGCTAATCTAAAACTAGCTATGTTTCATCAATTTTCCTAAACTGGAATAACTGACAAATAATAAAAAATATGGAAAAAATGTTTTTGAGTACCTCCACACCCACTGAACCTATATATACCAACATCAGAATGACACAACGATATGAGAAAAGTGAAAAAAAAACTACTAACAGTACAAAACTGGCTCACAGAAACAGCAACACTGTTATGCACAACTTAAAGTCAACTAGTTCCCTGACTTCTTCTTCTTTCAGCTTTTCCTGCTTAGGGGTCACCACAGCAGATCACCTGTCCGCTCATGATTGGCAGTGGAGTTTTACAGTGTCAAGTTGCCAGCCCGTCACCCAACCTTCCACAGAAGGCACACAGATGCACACACTCACTCCTAGGGCCAATTTAGAGTGTCCAGTCCACCTACTGCATGTCTTTGGGATGTGGGAGGAAACCGGAGCACCCAGAGGAAACCAATTCCCTGACTGATTGTGACAAAACAAAACAGAACAACGAAAATCTGCTTGCTAAAATTACATCCTAGCAAGTTTAAGACAACTACTGTATGTCACAATTGTATAAAATCAACACTAGTAAGTCCAAAAATAAACGTGTTTGCCTCTGAAAGAGGCTTCTCCTCCACTGACCCTGTTATGCGGCCTTGACTGTCATTTATGGTCACATATGTATCCACCCTGTTCTCATTAAGCCATCAGCTAAAACAGCTTCATAGCAAGATGTGATTGTGTTATATAACCTGAAATGATTGTTTTGTACATTGTGCAGATCAAATCAGTTCTCTCTTTTGTTCATGTATGCTGCTGTTTACACAGTTAATATCCTCCTACAATGGATGACCATGAACACCTTATATAAAACCAGTTTCCTGTATTGATATCAACTGTTCATACAGCATTTATGTTTGTGGACATTTATATTAATTCTTAAAATGCTTCCACACTGCCACGTGGACTCATTTGTAATGGAACCAAAGCCACCTGGACCATTTTACTCACTTGATTAACACATTACTAACATAAAATTCATAAAAAAATATTTATAGTGTGTGCATTGACAAGTAATGATTTGCTTCATTCTCAGTTGTCATGCCTCCCAATATGTTTCCCAGGGCTATAGAAGTTTATAGGATTGTAGGAGGTTACTAGGCTAATGGCCCTGGGGCCCTTACAAGCTTAGCCATGTTATAGTCTTATTTCCTTATAGACCAGGAGATAAAGTCTATATTTGATCACAGATTTGCATGCAACAAGGTTATAACATGGCTAGGCTTGTAAGAGCCCAGGGCCATTAGTCCAGTAAGCTCTTATGATCCTATGATTAGGATTGCAACCTTTTCAAAGCCCAAAGGGAGACATTTTTTGTAGAACTGTGAGATTTTGCAGGACAAAACATACCCACAGTCAGTGAAAAGGACAACGATTTGCTTTTTGCAAAAATAAAAGCTTATTATTGTTACCTTTGAGTTGCTTATCCTATTTCGTATAGCAT
>NC_056746.1:76957678-76992678 GCF_019279795.1 Protopterus annectens
ATTTCCTTGCCATGTGAACCACGTCCCTAGAGTGTAGGAGTAGGATTAGGGGAGTAACAGAGTAGAAGATAGGTAACATCATGAGGGGGTATGTAACAAAAAGACTGTAAGCTTATTGGAGAAGAGTGAAATGTGTTTGCTGTGAGTTACTCAGGACTGGAAGAGGCATGTCTACAGTTGTCTAAACTGAAACCCAGAAACTGAAGGTGTATGCCGTGGCTATCACTGAAGTTTCTTGCAAAGCTGCTTACACTGTGTGCACATGTGTGTGCACCTGCAATCCCGTCTAAGCCTGTGTGCGCGTGTGTGCATCCGTGTAAGCCTGTGTAAGGCTGTCCAAGCCTGTATGCATGAATGTGCACCCGCCTAAGCCCATGTAAGCCTGTGTAAGGCTGTCTAAGCCTGTATGCATGAATGTGCACCTGCCTAAGTCCGTGTAAGCCTGGGTAAGGCTGTGTGCATGTGTGTGCTCGTGTGCGTGTGTATGCACTTGTTTATGCGGCGCTGCCCCCTGTGGAAACAGAAATGGGAAAAGGAAGAAAGGAAGTAGTAGGAAGTTAACCAAGGAGAACTAGTAGAGCTGCCAGGTGAAATCAATCAGAATCAGCCAATTACACAGGCAGTACACTAGCCTAGCCCAGCCTAGCATTTAAAACTCTGCAAACAACATTCCCCCATGTTTTTCTCAGAAACACTGCAACACTGCAGCCTACAAAGAGAAGTGAAAACTTAAAAAGCTTAACTGAGACAAAAAAAATGTTAGGGGCTGCCATTGCTATTATAAGGTGACATGTGCAAGATGCTGAGGGTGGTGCCATTGCGAATGCTGCTGAGCAACCCACAGTGAGGAGACGGAGAAGAGTGTACAGACCCAGGGTAACCTACCAGGGTCTACATGAGCTGGAGATAGTGGAGCGCTATAGAGTGGACAGAGACCTCCTGCAGCAAATTGTTGAGCTGTGCAGGCCACGCCTCACACACAGAACCAACAGAGGGGAACCCATCCCAGTGGAAACCAAGGTATGTGTTGGCCTAAGAATACTAGCAACAGGTACCTTCCAGAGACCAACTGGTGATATGATGGGGATTTCACAGGCATCAGCATCCAGGGTACTGCACCAGTTCCTGAATGCCATGTCAGTACATGTCGGTGATCATGTATATTTCCCCAATTCCCATGAGGTATTGGCCAGCAACATGCATCTCTTCCATCAAATAGTGGAATACCCTAAGGTAATGGGTGCAATTGACTGCATGTAAATACACATCAAAGCACCAGCCGGTGAGTGTGGTAGGGCCTACATCAACCGCAAGGGCTTCCACTCCATCAACTGCCAGGTCATGTGTGATGCCCAAGGCATAATACTGAATGTGTGTGCTGGCTGCCCTGGAAGCTACCACGATTCCCATATCTGGCATCTGTTGCAGCTGTACCAGACATTTGCCAATGGGGACATCCCTGACTGTCACTTAGTGGGGGATGCTGGATACGCACTGGAGCTGTGGCTGATGACGCCCATCAGAAATGCACACACACCTGAACAAGAACTCCATAATGAGGCACATGGACAAACACGAAATGTAATTGAGCGTGTGTTTGGGATGCTCAAGTCATGGTTCCATTGCCTGGACACATCTGGTGGAGCCTTGCAGTACTCACCAACTACATGTACCCAAATTGTCATGGTATGTGCCATGCTACACAATATGATCCTGCGAAAACAGCTGCAGCAGGAACAGCATGGAGCAGGGCCAAACAGCCCCCCACCATTGCCAAGGCCTGCACAGGCACAGTGTGACTCAGAGTAGGAACAACCTGAGCCTGCCCCAGTAGGCAGAAGGAGGCGTGCCCAGTATGCCTTGGCCTTGGCAAAGAGGCAATGCATAGCACATACACTGGCTCAGTAGGAACCCTGGAAATTATACCTCCCTTTGACTCGCACATAAAATAATAGGGATGCCCAACTTGACACTACCTGTTTCCAAACATGTATAGGAAGTGTAGGATGTGCATCCAACATAGGCAGCCCTGCAGCACCACCTGAGGCATGATTGCCATGTTTTAAGCAATATAATGCAGTGCTAAGCAGCTTTTACCAATATCTAGTATATGTAAACAAAATTGCTTGTGCTAACTAGTGCAATGTCGAGCAATGTTGGGCAAGGTTGGGCAAAGTTGAGCAAAGTCAGTTAAACATGCTCATATCTGCTTTACTGTTCCTTAAGCAGTCTGAACTACCCAGCATGAAAATAAAAAGCAATGACAGGGCTCGAACCCAGGATACTGTGCACTATAGTTACAGTACTGAACCACTGAGCCATGATAGTATTTCAGTAGCACAGACACAGCAGGAATTTTGTACACTAATGCAAACACAAAGAAATGCAGTATCATGCCCCTAAAGAGGCAAATGGGTAACCTCCCCCACACGCCTATGCAGACAGAGAACATCAGGCTAGGCAGTGTGATGTGGGTTTTGTAGGCTATGAAGTTGCAGTGTAATATACGTGACAGTGGACGCTAACATCTGTAGTACAGTAGTATGCCTCAAGCCACTATGATAGGCAACAGTACAGACTGAAATGGTGTCCTGTACATAGCAGTGCAGGTATAGCAAATGTGTATAAGTGTCAGGTGAAACCCACATCCTATGTACACCCACGGTAACAATCAGGTGTGCCCCCAGGTAGAAATGTACAAAGAATAACTGTCTGCCCTGTATGTAGAAATGTTAATAAGTCTATGCAAAGTGTCGGATGGAATCCCTGCAGGCACAGCATGATCCCTGTTGATCTATGACACAAAGGTGAGCCCAGCTGTAAAAATACAACTTGATTTTCCATACACATATAGTATAAATGTCTATACTGGGTGTGCTCACACACTCCAACGAATGTAGTGGATTCCATTCAGCATCACACTGAAAGGTCATAGTGGGCATGCTCACACACTTAGGCTAAATACGGATGTGATAATAAGGGATCTATGGACAAATGTGGATAGTCATCTCTACTTCCAGAAACATATTCACAAAGTGGTTGGAAAATCATGTCAGGTGTTCACACAAACTGCCAAGGTCTGTGCATGTAGGTTAAAGGAGATTCCCACTACTCAGTAGTCATCAGACCTGTCAGAGAGTACCACAACACACTTGCGATGAATCCGACTAAGCACGTTCAGCAGCTAGAAAGACCAATGAAGTACCTTAACAAGAGGATTACTGGCCTCAAATAGTCGCCTCATGCAACAAGACTGAGTGTAACCCAATCTATACTCTGTTGCATACTGTCTACTCAGGAGATCTCTGCCCAACAGACAGGTTCATGTCATGGTTACACTCAGATCTGTTCTGAGTTACAGCTCAATGGCAGTAAATTTACAGACCCAACTGATATTGCCAACATCCTGACAGATAGGATCACTGTTAACTTTACCCCCCTTTCACCCATGAAAGAGCACATCTCTATAATGGAAGACTGCAAAGTTGCTGTCATAACAGCCGCACAGGTAATAAACACTCTCCAAAGCCAGTATCACAGCAGCCATGGGACCAGATAACTTCCCAGGCTGTGTAGTATCTACTTCCCTGAAGTAAACATTAACATGGCAGGTCTGTGGCTGCTGAATTTTCCAGAGGACTGCAAACCAGGAGCCATTATTGTAAACACAAAAGATGTGGACATCCTACAAAAGGGCCTCACTGAGACAGATGGCTGTTGTCAAAGCCATGGGCTCTAGCTCAATGCCAAAAGGTGCATTGGCATCCCCTTTGTTAAAAACTCTGTAGCCAAGAACCACAACAGAGGTAGTAGTATACTTCACACTGAAAGTGTGACAAGAGACCTTGGGTCACAGGTAGACAGTGGATACAACTGTGATAATCACATTCCCACAGTATTCAGGAAACCCTCCTATGTGGCACACCTCATCACAAAATGTGTCTCATGCAGAATAGAAGAGGACAATGTTCCCCTCTACTCATCACTCACTAGAACTATAATAGAGTACAACGCCACTGCTGCTATGTACCTCACAAGACAACTACAGCAACTGGAATGCCAGCAGCAATACCACACAAAGAGCATTAGTGGCTTGAAATACATGCCATACACAGACCATCTCAAAATGCTCCATCCGTACTCCCTTGCATATCGCCTACTCAGAGGTGTTCACTGCATAACATACAAAGCTATGTCAAACACAGATTTGTTGGATATGGTCCACGTAAAACACTCACAATCCCTCCGACCTTTGGACCCAAAACCACGAGTGAAATACAAAAGGAAGGGGTGTACCCATTTACCTTATGGATACCCACACCTTCAGGTTAGTGGCACAGCATGAGGCCTTGGAGACAATGCAAGTGCAACTACATTGGCCAAAGCTGCCCATCAGATTGTAGCCTGCTACAGATCACGTAGCTTGTCTCAGGAACATCACTCATGACTCTGGAGAACAGTGGAAAGTATAAAGGTCCTATCAAACACCATTATATGAGGAGATTACAACTACCCAAACAGTGAGTGGTGGAATTACTCATGTACAATGTCCTTTGCCCAATGTTTCCTAGATTTTAGAAATCCTAACACCCTGGAACAGCTGGTCACCACACCCACTAGAGGTGACAACATACTGGACATGATCATCACCAACATGGGGTATCAGTGTTCCACTACAGAGATAAACCCCTCACTGGTAATATCAGATCATGAAGTAATCACACTGGACATCCACATCCACCCCCCCCACCCATTCAATGAAACCACTGTGAAGACATTTGACAAAGTAAACTGCACACTTCCCAAGACCAAAGTGGAGCGTTCCAAAGCCCTCTTGCTATAGGATAATGGTACACAATTTGCAGAATCATTTACAAGTGCATCCTATGAGCATCTACAGGGATGCATGGAATGAGACATCACAAATAAAACCAAGATGCACTCCTCCAAAAATAGGACAACAATCAGGTGGTTGTTGCCCATAAATAAGCTAGACAACAGAAGGAGGAAACGAACACATGATAGATCCAAATTCACTAAAGGAAAGCCATCACTAATCATTATCAGGAAGAAACAATGATCACTCATAAAATAATCCAAGGACAGTTTCTAAAGACAAATAGCCAGGGAATGTAAGAATAACAACCACAAAGCCTTCAGTAGCTATACCAGACATGTAGGTGTCAACTTCCAAATATGCTGTCAGCTACTAAAAAAAAGGAAAGAAATGCACCAAACCAACTTTCATTGCCCACATCCAGGGGGACAAGTTCAGTGTAAACTCCCCCCCATCACCCCCAAAAGGGCCTGTGTCCATCACAGTAGGATGCAGAGCCCCAGACGTCATGGACATGCAGGTAAAGACAGCCCTCACCAAAGCTAAGAACACAGCATCAATGTGACTGGATGGTGTCCCAGGCTGTGTCTTACATTAGGCCCATGAGGAAGTAGACCCTCACCTACATTCACTGTCCAGATGCAAGCGTACCACAGGCTATGTACCCAAAGAATGGCATACACAAACAGTCATCCAGCTTCACAAAGAGGGTGCCACAACAGAACATGGACACCATTGCCCAATATGTCTACTCAGCCTGGTCTACAGAGCTATTGAGCAAATTGTCATGGAACCCATAAACAGAGACATTGGAGACCTCCAGACATTGGACTCTCCACAACTTCGCCTTGTTAAAGTCAGATCCTGGCTCCTAAACCTAGTTGACTTATTTCAAACAGTTACCAAGGACATAGATGGAGGTGAAAGTAACCCACGCAGCCCACCCGGACCTCACGAAGGACTTTCCACACCATTCCCCACTCTGTCATCATGGACAAGCATACCAGCTGGAACATTAACAGCTATGTCACAGGATGGGTGGCCAGATGGCTCACAGATCAAACACACATCTTCAGAGTTACTGGTGCCATGTCCAACTCTAAGCCAGTCACAAATGGCATCCCACAGGACTTGGTCCTGAGACCTCACCTGTTCAGTAGATACTGCTCAGAGGTACAGGCAAGCATGGGAGGTGTATGGCTGAACAGGTCTGCAGATGAATGGTAACTGTGGTCCATAATCAACAGTACGGCTAACACAGACATCCTCCAGAAATGGCTTACAGAGACAGATACCTGGTGTCAAAACAATGCCCTCAAGCTGAATGCCAAAGAATGCATAGTCATCCCCTTTGGGTACAACAAAGTGCACACAAATTACCACATAGGTGGTAATCCAGTATGTATGGAGAAAGTCATTATGGCCCTGGGGACACAGGTAGATAGTAAATTCCCCTTTGATGATGACATGGCCAAAGTGTTTAGACATTCCTTCAATGTAGCCCACCTAATGTCACCTAATGTAACCCACTTTGTATAGTCTGATGTCACCATCCTACAAATAAACCCGTGGAAAGGATGATTCACAGTAATGTGTATAGTGGAGCGTGTAAATGCGTACTTCTGTAGTATCATAAATTAGTTAGGTAGTGGTTTGAATCCTGCACTTGACAAGTGTGTATGTTTGTGTGCGGTCTCCTTGGGAAGGATCAAATGTTTTGGAGAGTAGTAAAACACCTTAAAAGTGGTAAACTATTCTTTGTCAGGTCTGATGATGTCACCATCCGACAAATATACCTGTGGAAAAAAGAGCCCCCAGTAATGTGTATAGCGTGTTGTGTTCATGCGTATTACTCTAGTGTCATGAAGTAGTTAGGTAGGGGTTTGAATCCTGCACTTGACAATTGTGTCTGTGTGTGGTCTCCTTGGGAAGGAGCAACCTTTTAGGAGAGTAGTAAAACACCTTAAAAGTGGTCAACCAATCTTTATCAAGTCTGATGATGTCACCATCCTACAAATATACCTGTGGAAAAAAGAACTCCCAGTAATGTGTATAGCGCATCGTGTTAATGCATACTCCTCTAGTATCATGAAGTAGTTAGGTAGAGGTTTGAATCCTGCACTTGGGGAGTGTGTATGCTCTATGTGTGTGACAGTGTTGGTCAGTGTGCTGGGGGTTTTGCTTTTACTACCATATGACATATCAGTAGGCATTGCACATGTGAGGTAGCTGTGAGGCAAATACATATACATACATGTTACCTCAATTATTGCATGTGTGGGAACTCTGCTTTATCCAACTACACAGTTGTCATCTTTTCCAAACTGTGCTGCTGCTTCACAGACCTGCAGTGATGCCTGGCCTAGGTCATCCGTGTCACACACACTCATTATAGTTTCTATTGAATTGTGTGAGTGAGGGTTTATGGCCGAGGTATATGTCAGACCTGTTCAAATGCAGCAGAGTCTGTCAATGATGACTATGCATTATAGGTGTACAACAACCTTTGTGGACATGCATGCAGACCCCTTATTACTTATGTGATCCACTGAAGGATTTCAAAATACCTTAGGGAATGCAATTATCAAAGGAGAGATGACATAACACTAGGTTGCATGTACACATCGGTACCGGTTCATCATGTTGGTGGCTACTACCTATGTGGTACTGTGGGGATACTATGTTCTGTAAAGGTGGATGACTACACTTAGTTTGGCCTATAGCTTTAAGCATGGGTTTGACAACAGGTATCTGTCTGTATGATACCCTTTTGGAGGATGTGTGTGTCACCTGGAGAATGCAGTATAGTCCACAGTATGCATTAGCACACGTGGACAGAAATATCCCTACTGTGATTGCTTGCACCTAAGAGAGCCATATGCCGAACAGGAGTGGTCTCAGTAATGGGTGCAGCTGAATACCACTGGTTACTGGCATAGTATAGTACCTGAAGGATCCAAATGTTGCTGTGTGCCCTACATCTGTGTGTCAGTTGTCAAGACATCATCTAACGATTGGTTATGGTCAGGCTGTTGAAGTCATGTATACTACCAGAATGCAAAACAATGACATATAGTAACAGTATCACCCACAGCACAGTGTCAAACCATGTCATGCACACATGTGTAGTCAAGTTCCAAAATGTGTGTAGTACAATGCATACTGGCCACCAATAGAAACTATGGAGTGTTACTGTGTAATACAGAGAATGTCACCCTGCCCATGTGTCCACTATGCACGTACATGCAGACAGTGCACCTCCACCATTTTCACAACTGCACACCTGCAAAAATGTGCTACACACATCCTACACATACTATCCACTCTCTAACACATGCTGCCAATACTGCACACATCAGCCAAGTGGCAAGTGGGCAGACAATATACAATTGGAACTAACACTGGTGTAAACAACACTACAATGACAATCATAGCTTTAATGCATCATGCCTGCTCAGCTACACCTTCAAGCATATCATTACACTCTACTGCTGACAACATGCTAACATTGCTATACTGCTATAAAGACACACTCTGCATCAGCACCATGGTAGCCTGTTCCTGCATTGATGTTACAAATGACAGGAGGTGGCACAGGTTTCATCATATGCACAGGGTGTGTTGTTGGTCTGCCAGAGGCCTACAGTGAGCCATCCAATCGATATGTGTGTGTGTGTGTGTGTGTGTGTGTGTGTGTGTGTGTGTGTGTGTGTGTGTGTGTGGGTGTGTGAGAGGGGCAAAAATACTGGTATGGGCCAATGTTGATGTAATGTGTGTGGGTATGTGTTAGCCCTAGGTGTCTGGATTATGTGTGTGTGTGTCTGCATGCACACAGTTCCACCATGTGGCTGCCACATACGGGTGTTTGTAGACAGCCACAGACTGTACCTGCAAGGCTTTACAGATCACCATCTCTGGCCATGGATATGGTACCTGTGCCTGGCAGGGGTGCTACTGACACTATCAGGTACCAAGCCAGACTGGTTACTATCCCCAGAGGTAGACGGATGTACACTGGACCCAGGTCTCTGCTGGGACTGTCCAGAGCCACGTGCACGTAGTCTTCTAGGATGTTCTATGGACAGCCCACTCCCAACATTGATGGGGCTGGTACTGGCACTACGGGAGTGGCTGTTGCTTGAGGGACGTCCACAGCGACTGCCAGCTGCTGATGTTTGCTGGCATATATCCATGTCGATGTCTCAACCATCCTGCACTCTCCTGACACATGGACATGACATTGCAGAGGACATCTAATGTCTCTCCCCAACGTCTATCGGTGACCTCAGTGTAATTATGGATGGCACCAGCTAGGTCATGGATACTGTCTATTATGGTGGTGTTATGTGCCCTCTGTGCCCACAGTCCCTGTCTGGTGTACCGTTCCATACGTGCCTGTGCCTCCATGACAGCCTGCAACATGCGTGAGGTTGTAAGACCTGTGGCACATATGCCAATGGCATGATGGGCAGCAGTGCTCCAATGAGAACCCCTGGACATCTGCCTGTGTGGTACCCTTCCAGACATCTGGGTATGGCTGCTGTGTCGGGATGCATGTGCCATGGATACCACACTGTCCTGGCCAATGCCGACTGTACGCTGTCCCTCTGCTATGGGCATTGGTGCTGGATGTATTGGCAGTATGACTGTGTGCATGGATGGGGTGGACACTTGTGTAGTGTCAATTGGTGGCCCAATGATAGACCCTGGCAAACATGCCTGTGCCTCAACACACCTATCATCATTATCACTATCATCCTCTGTAACATCAGTTTCCCTACTGCATTGAACCAGCCCTAAATCAGCACCTATGAGAGGAAGACAGGAAACACACTTTACGACCTGTACATGATGTCGGCACACATGCACACATGCACACATGAACACATGCACACATGAACACATGCAGACATGCACACATGAACACATGCACACATGAACACATGAACACATGAACACATGCACACATGAACACATGAACACATGTGCATATGAACACATGCACACATGCACACAAATACATTCCTCACTAAAACAGACACACACACACACACACACACACACACACACACACACACACACACACACACACACACACACACACACACACACACACCACCAGCAATCCCAAACATACTCAATAGCGTGTGATGTTGGGGTACAGTGTCACAAGCCAAACATTTATATCAAATGTGACAGCATGCAGGATGTGTGTTGCTCAACAGCATGCAGTGAGAGTATAAACAGCCCTTGCTAATAACAGTATACATGGCTTTGATGCATGTGTGTTTTGTTCAGTGAATGGCCTCACCCTGTACATGGACACAACATTGCTGTGCAGGTATTAAAAGCCCTACAATGTCCTGTGTACCGTCAGTCACAGGTATACATACCATGGCTGGATGTGTATCAGTGTGTCACATAGATATCCATTTTTGATTAGAGCATCTGTGTCTTTAGCAGATAATTGTGGGGACACAGGTGTAGCACATGCATGCTATGTATACACACAGGATGAGTGGTGCATGTATACCTGATGGAATACCATTGCTCAACATAGCCATTGTACAGTGGTTATGGTGGGTGTAGGACATATTGTGGACATGCCAGTGCCAGCCATGACATGGCATGCTACCACAGAACTGCAACATGAAACATCACACATACACAATGTGTGTCATGTGACCTATACACTCTATAGCATTACAAAACAAATGTGTGTCACTTTCAACAAATGGTGATTGCTATGCATATTGTGTATAGGTGCATATGTCTGCACACACACAATATTGAGGTGCATAGCAATTCATGATATGTGTAGTACTGTGGCCACTGTAACTGGATGGGGTGTAGTACCATGAGCCAACATCATGCAGCATCATGTGGTCACTCAAGGCTACTAATGTGTGCCAGACCAGCACATAGCATGCTGTACCTGAACTGCAGTACCATGGCTATATTCACAATTTCACGGCCAGTTGTTACATGGGTCTGTAAGGTGCCCAATAGGGGGCATTGCCTAACATGTATGTGTTATGTGTTGAAGAGTGTCACACAGCCACATGTGAGGCATCTACCCCTCAGACATATTATGTGTGCTGTGTGGATAAGGTTTGGGATACTGTAGTGTGACCTTACAGCGGGTGTCTGAATACGCCATGTGTAGCATGTTAACGTGTACTGCGTATGACAAAGGTGTGTATGTTGTGTGCATGTGTATCGACTCTGCCTGTCCAATGTCCACTACAGTGTTGCCACAATTGTGTGGGATGTTCTGTGTATTGTATGTGTTTTAGGCAGCTACCCACGTTACTAGGATGTGCATAGTCTTACAGCAAACATGTACAGCATGCATTATGCGTAGGTGTGTTACGTGTACATGGCTTACACCTCAGCTATGACATGCACATTTAATTAGCAATATTAAAGGTATAACACACTCACCAGCATGGGTCTGCTGCCTTGCTGTCACACCAGAGGGACTTACAAGGATATCAGACACTTTGTCAGTGGCAACAACTTTGGCATTGCTACTGTGTGTTTGCAATCTTACAGTAGTACAATGGTTGACAGTCACAGGCCTAGAGATTATATTCCTAATTATTAGTATTGCACAACACTAGGCACCACATTGTCTACCTACACAGTACACATCTCACATAAGCATGCTCTACCAATAGAGGTAACAGTATTCTACTGCTATGCCATGTTACCCGCACACTCCATGTCAACTTGCTGGGTGGCTCCGGCCTCCATGATGATACACGTTACTTGTTGTGGTTGTTGTTGGCCAGGAGCCACCTGGCTCAGGAGCAGCTCCTCCACTCTGGTGAGGGGGAGGATGGATGGCTACCCCCCCACCTGTGGCAAGCTGTTGTCTGCAGATATCAGACCCACACTGCCGGACATGTCTAATTAAATCACTGCAGTGATGGCGTACCTGCTCATATGTCCGGTTATGCATGCCTATGCCATTTACCCTATGGACAAGATCTTGCCACAGCGCAGTCCACTCATGCTGGTCCTGGCTGGTTCTGGAGAACAGCAGTGTATAGTGCTGCACCAGGCTCGCTGTGATGGCTTCTTCCTCAGCCGTGCTATATGCAGGATTACGATGGTGGGACATTACCCTGGAAGACAATGAAACAATATGTGTGAGCAAGTCATGTGACACACGTAAGATTCTAAAGTACAGATATCAATTAACTGCCATATATAGCAACCTATTGGCTGTCAGAAGATACACACTTTCAATACCACATATCACTTCTCAACCCACAGATGCCTGACATTGCCTGGCACACTCTATATATCAAACCATGTTTTGCACAGCAACAAAGTTAAAACAGTATGTAAGACTATACAACAGTACATGGCACACTGTATGCGACACAATGCACCACCTAGCCACAGGAGGTATATATCATGCTAATGCATCATGAAATATGTAATCCATTGCAATGATTGTAAAGTCCACTGACAGTATTACCAGTATACCACACTAGTCGTTGATGGCAGACCCCTGCCTAACATATGTGCACATTCATTAATATAGGTGGCATACTGCTGTACTAGAGTATACATGTTGCTAGATATGCAGTTATATCCTGTAACACATATATGATCGAGGCCATGATACGGGCATACCCAGACACACAGCAGACATACATACCAGACACAACGGTATGGCAACCCAGGTGACCTTTACCTGTGTACCTTACAGTACTGTGAGTCAGTAGTTACCAGACCTTATGCCTGAGGTATGTAATCTGTGAGGACTACAGGAAACACACATAGCAGTGGTTCCAATAAATATGCACGTACACCATACTGTGCTGTTTAGGCATACAGCTTCAGGTAGTACTACAGTTCATACAGGAGTTGGATTCACCAGCAGTAACACTCAATAAGCATACATGTACTGCTTTAGCCTACAATGGGACACCCCAGTCGACAACAAGGGACTATGTCAGACCGTATGGCATACTGATTTTTCTGCCTAGCAATTTCATACTCATCTTTTGCTGGGATCACAGCTAGGACACATAATACCATGACAGAAACACTTTCCCACTAAGCTATCACACATATACCGAACTCTGACACATTCACCAACACATTCACCATCACACTCAGTCAACCTCACATATCAATTATTGCAACAAGTACATGTGGGTGTGTATCACTTCATAGGTAGTTAAAAGGCTATTGACCCTAGGGCCTATAGAACTCTAGCCATACGCTACTCTGGCCTTTGACACACAGGTAATTACATTTCACATGTCCCTGTCAAGCAGAGACACTGAGGTGATTGCCTAGGTGTATTCACTATCTCCCATACAATCTCCAGGATTATTTATGACGACTGCTAATTAGGAGCTTTGTTTGCTATGGATAGTTGGTTTGTTCCAGAGTATGGGATGTCTCTGAGATAGGAATGTATCCCTCCAGCATGTGCTGTTTATTGTGGTCAAAGGGTTTGGGTCCCTAGAGCACGTAGCTCATAGAGATTGTGATCTGTTTACGTGGAGCATGTCCAACAGATCTGGGTTTGACATAGCTTAGTATGTTAGGCAGAGGTCCCCTCTGAGTAGACGGTATGCGACACAGTCTAGTTGTGGGTTTGTGGGACGGTCTGCATAGGGCATCTGTTTGACACCAGTATTACTCTTTGTGAGGTATGTCTGTGTCCTTTCCACTTGCTGTAGATGTCTTGTGAGGTACATACCACATGGGGCATTGTACTCTATACTGGGTTTATGTGTGTGGAGTAGAGGGGAACACTGACCTATATTTCCCTGGATGACACACCTTTTGTGATGACGTGTGCCAAGTAGACGGATTACATGACTAGTGTGGCACTGTGACTATTGAAGGGGAGACACCTGTCCACCTGTGTCCCATGGTCTCTTATCACACCTTCGGTGTTAAGTAGACTCCCACCTATTTGGTAGTTCACGGGTATTGAGTCTTTGCAAGGAGGGATACCAATGCAGTGTCAACATTGAGCTTGAGTCCATGGCTTTCTCACCAGGCATCTGTTGCAGTAATTATGACCCTGTCTCTCTCTCTCTCTCTCTCTCTCTCTCTCTATATATATATATATATATATATATATATATATATATATATCTATATATATATATATATATATATATAGATAGATATGTATATATATATATATATATATATATATATATATATATATATATATATATATATATATATATATATATATATATATATATATACACACATACATATAAACATCCATTGGTGTACATATAGATATACATATAGGCACATATACAGTCTACCTGTCATGGTGGGAATATCAAGTATGGGAAGGTTGTGAGGTATACAGTTATGTCATAATATTGCACAGTGTTGTGCGGAATGCATTGAAGGTGTTCTTGGCCCATGTAGCTTTAGCAGGCCTCACTGGCTGCAACACTGCAAACCTGACGAATCATACCCACAACGTTTAACCACCACATGTCATATACCAGCACTGTATGCTGTCTGGTCTGCCACACACTACAACCTACATAGAAATACGCACATAACAACCTTCAACAATATATATATATATATATATATATATATATATATATATATATATATATATATATATATATATATCAACCTTTCACAAACAGTTGCAGTATGTCCCTTGCTCAATGCACATGTGCAGATGCTAATATATCTGACACGGACAGATCTCTCCGTATGTGTGTGCCATACACACACAAGGACCACACTGTTGTAAGTCCATGTACCTCACGGCTGACCTGTTGGTACTTGCTGCAACATGAACAGGTGTCACATGTGAGCACACAGTAATATTAGAGGGTGTATACATAGCTGCTAATGCTGATTTAGCATACTAACCTGGTACAGATGTTGCCAATGCTAAGCTACACGTTAATATGACTATCATGCATTTGTTACTCTGTCACATCCATGTTTGCATAACCGTATGGGCTACTACCGCAAACAGACATTGTACACACTACTGTACAGAACACAGATAACACGGATCAGATGTTTGACATTTAATGCTGTATTACATATGTCACCGTCACATCCCACTGCACACAGCTACACACTCATTTCTCCATGCCAGTAGTTATGCAGGGCATCTGTGCATTGATACGTACTGCTGCCACATATAGATGATTCAAACTATGTAGAGTACTCTTCATAAACATCTACTACATTCCAGTAAATACATAGCTGTTACATACCTTTCCTTTGTATGTGCTCGTATTTGTTGTCGTATATCCTGAATTCAGTTCTCAAGGTATATTTGTTTCACAATATATGTCTTCCTTTCAATATATCAATTACTTTTCAAGTTTTTTTCAATAGATTTTTATTTCAAAATATATTTCCTTTCAATATATTTTTTATTTCAATATTTGTTTTTTTCAATATATTTTCTTTCAATATATTTTTTTTCAATATATTTCTTTTTCGATATTTTTTTTTCAATTTTTTTTTCAATATATTTTTCTTTCAATATATTTTTTCAATAATTTTTTTTTTCAATATTTTTTTTCAATTTCTTTTTTCAATATTTTTTCAATACATTTTTTTCAATATAATTTATTTTGTCAGTATATTAATTTGTTGTCGGTATATTCTTTTTGTTATATTTCTTTACATTACATCAATTCTCTCTCTCTCTCTCTCTGTCTCCCTCCCTCCATACCTGCAATGGAATGGTTGCATGTGTGGACAGCAAGTACAGACTGCTTTTATAGGTTTTAGCACATGTGCATGTGATGGCCTCTGTACCAATTGGTGGCCACCATTTGGCAATTGCATGCAGCCTGCTGTGTGGTTCTTGCAGTACTCACTGTCATAGCAACACAGTGCTATGAATTGCTAAGTCAGGTAGGTGTAGCCCTTTCATATTTCCAAAGTGGGGACCATGCTTGTTTGTTGTGGACACCAATGTGTAAGTCAAAAGGTTGGTATACTTCTTCTAACTGTTGCTAAGGGTATAGCCAGTTATTTGTATGTTGTACTCAGACATGAATGTTGCCACTTCCAATACACAGTTGACAGTGTAGAATTGTACTCACCCCTAGAAATGCTAACACAAGATACATGGGAGTATGGAGTTTCTTTACAACTTATACAATTAGCTGCCATACATATGTAGTTATTGAGATGTTTTCATTTGACACATGAACTGTTTGGGAACTGCTATACTGTGGATATTAATGTACTCACTTCTGCACAGTTTGTGCTTTCTATTTTGTTGACATTATCACAGGATGCTCATGAAAACTGGACAATTCCAGTACTGAGTATGCCTACCTACATCCTTGCTGTACCTTGTACACACTGGTATTTTGTACATTTGGGTAGGGATTGTCCTGCTATGATACTGTGTGGGGGTTGTAAAATGCTGCTGTAACATTATTTACTGTTAGAATGTATGGTTCTGTTATCACAGTCATGTAATGCAATTCCACAATAACTGCTGGTAAAGTTCCACAGAACAGGTTTTGTGTTACGGCATTCCTATCTTTCCTTTACACTCACAGTTATAAGCGGGTTTGCATGGGTTTGCGCGACACTTAGCAATACTAAGCTAAGTGCACACATGCGCACACTTGCTCAAACCTGCTTACTACTGCTTAAAAGTGCTTACTCATGCTAACCCCAGCGATCATTTCTTTGAAAGAAAAGAAAATGGGGAGATAGGAAAGTGGTGAAAAAGGGGCACAAAGAGGGAAAGACAGTAGTGAAAACAGCTCGGGATGTGCAGGACAGGTGTAGGGAAAGTCCATAGCTGCCCATTTCTTTAACAGCAACAGCTGTGCATATACTAGTAATTTGGAGGGAAATTTGAAATCTTCCACCCCTGAGAGAGGGGTGAGGACAACAAAGTATGTTGCACTGCCAATTAAATTTCAGTTTCTGTGTCCAGCAGACATTTGTGCAAAATGGGCAGCTATGTATGGGGCGTAATTTTTTTGTGGGAGCAGAATGCCCATTTTTTTTTTTTTTCAGGTGAGAGTTGAATGTGGGGTAGGGGGAGTAGGTATGTTTTGGGAGGTAGGTTGGGGAGGTAAACAGACAAGACAAACAAAACACATACAGGGGTGGAATATGACACATGGGGTGGGTGAACACCATTGACGGGGAAGGATGTTTGGAAATTGCAAGCCCATGAGCCCACAGATGGCAACAGTGGAACTGAGATCCCCACCCATGAGCAGTCACCACTGCACCTTCACAGCCCGGAGGGTGGCTGTGCTTTGGACTGCATAGGAGGGGCAGGCTCACCCGTGAGTTGCGCCACTCTTGCCTTGAGCTGGCATAGGGGATCAGCAACTGAACACTTGATCTCCCTACACACCACAGCCCAGAACGTTTGGAGGGTGACAGGTGCCCTCCTCCGGCCACACTTGCATGGGGGGATGAGCCCTATCCCCTGCAGCACTTCCATCCAAAGGTGGCACAGGGCCAATGGAGAAGGAGGTCCCGGGCTGGGCACCAGACCTGCTGGTGCCAGGTGCTATTGCCAGCTGAGATAGGACAGGTGGGTCCGCTGGGACCGGCCTTCCCATACGTTCTGTGTTTAGGTGAATTTAATGACAATATAGGCAACAGCATTCCAAATTAGTTGTAACAGCATGCAGTAATATTCCCATTAACCCAACACACCAGTGTTCCAACAGTTGAACAGCAAGCATAACACATGCATATATAGAATGACAGTGGACATTCGAACAGCATGCAGGAATGATTGGTGGCAACAGGCCACCGAGATTGTGTTGTTTGAACAGGGCATATGCATTAAAGTAAATGCAGATATTTATGAACCAATAGGACATATGTCCTAACAAATACCCATTGAGGTGTGGAATTGCATTGTTTATGCTCATACAGTAGGGTGTAAAAAGATAGCTCCATTAACAACTTATATGAACTTATAGTTTACACTACATTCCTATTGACTGCAGGTATTTATCCCCTACATGTATTATTACACTAGGCAATGTCCATTACATTGTGGGATTTTTTTTGCTAGTTCCTTATGTACCTGACCTGTATCTAATATACAAACTGTCCAGGATGCAGATGTTACTGTTATGCATTTATATATTTTATTTATATTCATATGTCTACATATCTGGATGTGTTCAGGTGACATTATCAGTTATATTTTAATAGCCCCCTATATTTCTAGCAGCACACTGACATTTCCGGTGAACACAATTACAAGCTACTCATGTGCCAGATTTACCTATACATGCCAGCCTTGAAACTACAGTTGAGGACTGTATATATGCTTAAGAGATACTGGCACTCCCTTCGTCCTCTTTCTATGGGCCTACCCAAGTGTGGGTTGACAGTGCTTAATACAACACTACTATTTCTATACTGCAAGAGTACATCAACATTTCAAAGAAAGTGACACAGACACACTACCGGAGTTATACCTTTATTAATTACATTACACACTTTTCTAGTGGCTCTCTCATTTATTTGTTATTACAGTGCATGCAGACATCTTATTCAGGAAGTATTATACCTTCATTTATGGTTTACAACACTCTTTTTCAGGCTCTCTCACTTATTCTATATAACAATACATGCAGAGAAATAATTCAGGACTTATTATACCTTTATTAATGGGTTACAACACTCTTTTTCAGGCTCTCTCACTTATTTTACATAACAGTACATGCAGAGAGGTTATTCAAGCCTTATTATACCTTTATTATTGGGCTAAGACACTTTTAGTCAGGCTCTCTCACTTATTTTATATAAGAGTACATGAGACAAATTACTAACCTGCCTGGTGGCGCAGCCTTAGCAGCCTATCTGCATAGGCTTGCTGATTCGCAGCACGGACACCTGCAGCTGTGAAGTAAATGAAGAGATATTGAGACATATACCTATCCATACTATCGACTATACTAGCAATTTTGACATACTTCAGTCCATGGCTACCTACTCATTAGTGGGGCATTTTGCATCCCACGGGCCTCCTGTATCCATTGGTTCAGTTGGTCCTGCTTGTGTCTCTTCAGGTCTGCATGGTGATGTCTAACCTGCTCACCAGTCCAAGGGACGCCTGTGGCACTGGTGAGTTCATGTGCGAGATTGTTCCAGGCCTCCACTTTGTATTCCGTGCGCTGGAACTGGCCCTGCAGGAGTCTAGCATCATGATGATGGATGAGGAGCCAAACCATCACTTTTGACTCCTCAATGACCCACTGTTGTGCTCGGAAGTATGAGCCCTCTCCAACACCAGCCATTGCTGCCTGTAGATGGGAGCTGCAACCAGTTATGGTGAGTATTCCTGCTGTTGTGCTGTTAGCAAGTGAAACACATGGAGTCTAGCAACATTGAGTTGGATTTCCGCCCAGAGACGAGGATGAATGGTACTTTTACTTGGGATTCTCTCAAGCACTGTAAAGAAAATCCTTTATTGGCTCTGGAGTTGAACAACCAACCGAGTGTGCAACCTACGTCACCAAATGGTGGTAATGTTACTGAATTCAATAGACTGTTTAAGATACTTCAAGACGATCTATATCAGCTGCAGAGGTTAGCCTGGCAGAGGCTGCACCTAGAGGCATGTTTACATTTTAAGATAGTGCCTAGGGGGATGCTCGTATTTTGCATGCCTCAGATGGCAACAGTCACCCCCTGTTGTTAAGGAAATGGCAGGACCTTAACATACAGCTAGGTTTCAGCTATATTAATTTACTGCTAGAATATTTTTCACCACTGGAAGTTGAGCTCAGGAACAAGATTGACTCACAGTATGCAGTAATTATTGAATGCTTTAAGACTGAACACTTCACTAGGAGGCTTGACTCCCTTTGGGTCCAGGTACAATCCTATAGTGAGAGACTCAAAGAAATCAAACATAAGAAACTGACCAGAGATGCCAATGATTTTGCTAATGGCAGATCTTTGTTTGGCCCAGAACTGAGACTACCTCCAACCAGCATAGATCCAATGATGGGTTCATCCACAATGCTGGTCCTTCAGCGATATCTACAGCCAGTTCCAACACTGAACCTTGTTTTGTTCAAACAGCCCTCCTTTAGTCACTAATATCATTAATTCTACACCGGTGCCTTCTGTTTTTCTACCGACAACTGGTGGGGTGATATTGACAACAGCACCCGCCCCCTAACCAGCAGGCAGCCAAGATGTCTTTGACAACAGGTGCTAGACCGAAGGACTGCCTTCCGCCAGCAACCATTTTTACCGCTTCCAGTCAAGGAGCAGCCAGCATGGCGGGCCGGTCAAGCAGCAGAGGCCCAAGGAAAAGAAAGGGGTCAGTAGAAAATTTTCCAAACAACAGGAGACGAAGAAACTGAGCATCATATCGACATGCCCAAATACTCAGAGATCTTCTTCCCTTGTCCACAACATATCTAGTTATACTTTGTCTGTTCCAGACATGTCCATTCTAGAGAAGGGATTGAACTTTATTCCCTCACAGGTCAGTCATTTAAGTGACATCCTAATAGACTTGAGACTGTTTTGTCGTAATGTTGCTCTTAAAGTCTTCTTTAAAGACAGCAAGGTGTTGGACACTAATACTGTAAAAGTTTTTTCAAGACCAAGAGCAGCTTTACACCTATGTTGCCGCATAACGTTGAGAGTTTTCAGAAAATGTGTGAGAGTGATTTTTATGATTGGTTTAAGTTAAACAATAGTAAGAAGAGATGCAACTTTTATAATGTTAGCAAAGCTGAGCAGGAGTCCATTGTTTCCCTTAAGAATAATGAAAACATTATTGTCAAACAAGCTGACAAAGGAGGAGCAGTGGTTGTTATGGACTCTTCTGAGTACATTGCCACCATGACGGATATGCTGTCAGATGACAAAGTATATGAGGTCATCACTAGAGACCAGGTCAGTAGAGTTGTGAAGGTAGTACATGATAATCTTTACGACCTCTTAATGTGTGGACAGATCAGCTGTGAACTCTATGAACATTTTGTAATTGAATTTCCTACTCTGCCCATCATTAAGGGTCTACCCAAAATCCATAAGGGGGTTACACCAGTACCCATGCGACCCATTGTTGCTGGTGAACGCTGGATTACCTCCACTATCTCTTCCTTTGTGGAAGGGCTGTTACGCCCCTTAGTGGATGATATTCCTGTCATCTTGAAGGACTCATATAATTTAGATGAATTTCTTAAAGGGTTTGAGCTGGATAGAAGTAGAACAAATATGTTGCTAGTTACCATGGATGTCAAGAATCTTTTTACGAGTATTCCCAATGATTTAGGGATGTTGGCCATCAGAGAGATCATGGTTAGCAATTCTAGTTACAGCAATAGCAGGCAGATTTTGATAAATTGCCTGCTAGAGATGATATTAGAGAACAACATATTTATATTCCAGGATCAGTTGTTCCTTCAAAATGGGAGTTGCCATGGCACTCCTGTGCAAACAGTTATGCCAACCTTGTGGTCCATCACTGGGAATTGTTACATCTTTTAAACATCCTGATTACAAAATGTCAAAATGTATAAAAGGTTCGTTGATGACGTCCTTTTTGTGGGAAGGAACTGAAGCAGACTGCCTCAGCTTCATTTCTGCCCTAGAAGCGACCTCACGTTCTTGAGGTTCACAGCAGATATTTCCTGTTCAAGCACAGTTTTTAGATTTAAAGCTGCAATTTACTGGCAATAAGATAGTTACGTCATTACACAGGAAGTCCACCTGGAGAAACTCTTTGCTCCGGTTCGAAAGTATGCATCCCAGGTTCACTTTTAGAGGCATCATTTTGAGCCAATTATATAGAATATATAGGATTTGTAATGATGAAAGTGACTTGGCCTCTGAGCTCAATACACTCGTAGGCTTATTTGAAGAAAGAGGTTATCCCTCTAAACTAATAGATGAATGCAAACAGGAGGTCTTCAGGAAATTATTTGGCTTAAGCAACAATGCCGGTGAGGGCAGGCGCAATGCCTCTGTTTGTGCTTTTGGTAACCATGGGCGTCATGATACACTCACTTATGTCACCAGATATACCAGTGATGTAGTTGCACATAATAAAATCATCAGCAGAAATTGGAATGTGCTGGTCGCAGATCCATTTACCAGGAATATTGTGGGTGCTCATCCAACATTCAGCTATAAGACCTGTGATAATTTGAAGCAAACCTTGTGTATAGAGCGGCATCGTCAACAAATCACTTTCACAATGGTCGACAGGACGTTCCCCTGTGGCCACTGTCATATGTGCCAACATATATCAGATGCTATTAGTTTCACCCATCCCGATGGTTCTTTTCTGTTTACACCCAGGTTTTACAGCGATTGCAATAGTACTAACTTAATCTATTTGGCCATATGCGATTCCTGTCAGGCTTTTTATGTAGGGCTTAAGAGAAGACTTCGTGATAGGGTGTACAACCATTATTATGATATCAACAAAGGTAATGACAGTAGTGCCTTGGCCAAACACGCCTTGGAATTTAGTACACATAGATTCAAGTTTATGGTTCTGGAATTGATGGCAATCAATTATAGAGAAGGGACAATATGAACCAGTTGGCTCTCAGGAGGCTTAAGTGGATCTTTACCCTGAAAGCACATTTACATCCAGGCATTAACCAATATGTCTCAGTTAAACCAGTTCTCAATATGAGGAAGTAAGCATAAGTTTATTGGTTACCTTGTCTGATACATTATTCAGTGCATCTTGGTTCTGCACTTATACTCTCTGAGATTGTTTAGTGCTTTCCCATGGGTTCACCTTTTCCTGGTGATGCCGCATGTATCATGCACTTTCCATTTTTTCTTACACTGAGTTTTAGGTCTGTCCGTAATTTCACATACCTGTCTGTTAGTTATGTTTAATGTGATGTTGCTAAGGCCCCCTTGAGGCATGATTGAACTATGGTTTGACTCCCTATAACTGTTCATCATGTTCCAATTGTATTAATTAGTATATTCTATGTCATAGTGGCTTTAGGTAAGTTTAGGAGTGCCACATTACACTACACCTGTTTATTAACCAGTTGCGTGCACTTCTAAGCCCTCCATATTGTGTCCATAACATTTATGATTTTTCATTTCCCAGTTCATGTCATTACATACTGCTGCTTGGCTTATATAAGTCTTCTGGTATTTTGTATAACTGGACAATATTATGTGTGCAGTTAACTTGCAGTTGGTTTTACGTCTTGTATACATATCCATTTTGTATATTCCTTTATATATATTTTCTTGTAATCATTGTGTCTCTCTTTGTTGCCTTTTTTATTATGGTAGATTTGCATTATATTCACACCATATTTCAGTCGCTATATTTATATGCTATGGTGAGATCCCGTTGGTGTCTACATCTTATTGGGCTTACGCTGCCACTTTTATGTGCACCATCTTTATAGTGGCAAATAGTGTTTTGCATTCCGCCAGATCCTCTGATGCTTTATTATATATTTTCATATACTTGTATCAATACTCAGTATTTGATTTTTCAGTTGGTTCTGGTTGTTGGTTTTCCTGGTTTTACGTAAAGCCGTTGATCAGATGGTTATGATGAAGGTGTGTCCTTCTTTGTTTAGTCCGACAGTTGCTGTTGGTTATAGGATGTTTTTACTGTCGGACCAGTTTTCGTTGTTTTGACTGTCGTCATATGGCTTTCCGTGCATACAGGATGCTACAACGGTTTTATTCCTATTTTCATTGTTGCCGTTACTGGTGAGTTTTATTACTTACCTTTTGTGTAAGTCAACTATGTTATATAGGTCTAGGATTTTGTGCATTAGTAGGTTCTATAGATGTTTTTCATTGAGAAGGCGATATTAAGCTGATTTTATTAACCGGCATGTTCTGCACTATTCATTAATGACACTACACTGCCGTTTCTTGACGATATTTATTACATGGATATTTCTGCTAGGCAGAGTTTGATAATACCATTTGCCCTTACTGATACAACAATATGATCATCTGGTGTTTTTGATGCATTAGCTCTGATTATTTGCTCTATGATAAGGGGCTCACGATGAACTCTGTTGAGCGATTCTACCTCTAGGGATATTATCTATTTTATTTTTATTAAAGTATTTTATTAATGTATTCGTGGTTCTTTTGCTCATATTTTGTGAACTTTTTGAAATATGGACCATATTATGTATTTGATCACTGACACTTGCTGCTTTGTTTTATAAGCAACTCTGAGTTTTCAGCAGGCTTGCACTGTCAGCTTAGGCCAGAAGTTGCTGTTTTTGGTGTGACAGCATAATTGTTTTAAAGCGCTTTTTTATGTTAACTGTTTTTATTCATGCTCTTTCATATGTTTTTATTCTCTTTTGTCTATGTTTAACATCTTTGAATTTGTTAATGATACCCCTTTAAACTAGCTTAGCTTGAATGCTATAATTATTCAATTAGTGTTCTGATTAGCCAGTTTTGAGCACCAAGAGCTTTTGTATAAAAGGCTGCTCAATTTCATGTTTTATTACACCTGAAGAAGCATAGTGTTACTATGCGAAAGCGCTTGTGTGTTCCAGTTCTTCATTAAAGAAGTTTTCTACATTGTGGATTCCTCTGTGTGGTGTATCCAGTGGATTTGGTGTGTACCTTTATTATTGGGCTAAGACACTTTTAGTCAGGCTCTCTCACTTATTTTATATAAGAGTACATGAGACAAATTACTAACCTGCCTGGTGGCGCAGCCTTAGCAGCCTATCTGCATAGGCTTGCTGATTCGCAGCACGGACACCTGCAGCTGTGAAGTAAATGAAGAGATATTGAGACATATACCTATCCATACTATCGACTATACTAGCAATTTTGACATACTTCAGTCCATGGCTACCTACTCATTAGTGGGGCATTTTGCATCCCACGGGCCTCCTGTATCCATTGGTTCAGTTGGTCCTGCTTGTGTCTCTTCAGGTCTGCATGGTGATGTCTAACCTGCTCACCAGTCCAAGGGACACCTGTGGCACTGGTGAGTTCATGTGCGAGATTGTTCCAGGCCTCCACTTTGTATTCCGTGCGCTGGAACTGGCCCTGCAGGAGTCTAGCATCATGATGATGGATGAGGAGCCAAACCATCACTTTTGACTCCTCAATGACCCACTGTTGTGCTCGGAAGTATGAGCCCTCTCCAACACCAGCCATTGCTGCCTGTAGATGGGAGCTGCAACCAGTTATGGTGAGTATTCCTGCCTATGGAGCTTAAATATGCTTCATTTCCCGCATTTATTTGTGATTGGCCAGATTTGAAAGTTCTCAGCTGAGTGCACACCTGCGTAGCACTGGGTAAACTTTGATTCATATGTATATGTGTGTTGACAGTCCATGAACATCAAATGCTGTCATGGCTTAGTGGATCAGTACTGTGATTATGATGTACACTATCCCGGGTTCAAGACCTGTCATTGCTTTTTTATTTTAGTACTGGCCTGACCGTTAGGGGATGTGGCTGTGTTTAGCCGACTTTGCTCAACTTTGCCCAATGTTACTCTACGTTTACCGACGTTGCCCGATGTTGCCAGACATTGCGCTAGTTAGCGTGGTGCACAGCTTTGCACAAACATGTTTGGTTCGCGCTAGTTGGCGCGATGTGCAGCTCCACGCAAAGCTATTGCTCTAGTTAAACCAGTGCTTAGCTATGGGCAATTATTCTTAAATGTGCTTAATGCTGGTAAACGTTGCCTAGCAGTGCTTCACATTGCTTAAGATAGGTTACTTATGAATTCATTAGTATGCATGACAGTTTCACCTTCTTATATATATTTAGAATATCGTTCACTACTACATAGGCCATTTCGATGCATTTTAATAAAATTTAAAAGGTAAATGTCAGGAATTATTTTTATGCATGGATTTCATACAGAAAATAGAAAGGGGAGTGGTGGGACTCGAACTGGGAATGCCTCCTCTTTGTGCGAAGGCTCTACCACTACACTATTGCTATTTGGCTTAATTTGCATATAAGTGGTTTATTATCTTCTTCGATGTCTAAACTGCAAACTGTAGCTAAGCAATGGGCACACCCACGCACACACACTCAAATACGGGCAGCTATATCGTGAATAATAAAAAAAAATTGTTTTACATTTTATTTCATTTGTACAGGGCTTTTGAATGTGGGGGAGTGTAGTGTTGGGGGTATACACATTTGAGCAGACTCACTCATATCTGCTGACATTTTCAGATTTAGGCACTTGCAGGGGCATGGATATTTGGACTGCTCGGCAGTCTGACATGCCCCCTGCACAACTACACGCTCCGTGTTAGCCTGGGAGTTGAGTCAGCGCACCCTCATGCATATGCATGACGTGCTGATGTCATACTCTTAGACGGCAGTCTCCGAGTAGGACTTTGTTCATCCTACACGGAGGATTACTGAATCCCCCCCACAGTATATAAACCTTTTTATTAATAATTTTTAGTATGGTAATGCAATTGTTTTGGCTCTCCAGTATTGAATTTACTTTGCAAAATATGTTGCTTTGCATTAGCATTTGCTCATATTAAACGTTTCTTAATAAGAAACTGACATACCAGCATCTGCTTATCCTATTTTTCAGAGATGCTGCATTCTGCAAATTCACAACCTGTGACATTTAACATTTGCTCAGTTTTGCATACTTATAATTCAAGTGGTTACCATTTTGCATTAAGAAAGGTATTGCTTGCAATTTGCTATGAAGACACAATATGTCTCTATAAGAAATCTCATAAGTGCTGTGTTATGTTGTGTTGTAATACAGTTAAAAACATATTTACATTTTTAACTGGAAAATGAAATAAAATGATCAACTATATTGATATAAACCAATCAGTATACTAAGTTTTATATTACTGATCAGCTAATGTACTAACAGCAAACTGTACTTTTTATTAAATTATTACTTGTTCTACTGCCAGTTTATTTAATTATTCAGTGTGGTGTATTTGGAATCAGATTTCATGCCGCTTACTTATAAACAAACTGAAAATGATAGAGATATTATCATAATGACATGAAATTGCACTTAACAATCGCCCATGTAAATTCCCAGAATTTCAACTCACAAAAATGGAATGTCATTATTTTAATAAGCATAAATCAGTAACAGTTATAATTAGCAATTATGAATGATTAATGCATGTCATTTATTTAGTGTAAATTGTTGATAATTTTCCATTCTTAGGTTGTTGAGCTGTAAGCACTGTAACATAGAAAGTGCTGCAGTTCATATTCTTTTGCAGAAATATCCATATGGCTCATCTATAGGGACATACTGAGTGATGTTGTTTGTCTTTGGCTTTTCCTGGTAGTGATGTTACTTATAAATCCTCTTAAAAGGCTAAAGGAAGATTTTCTAGAGAAATTAACTGACCAGGCATTCCAGAAGGATGGAAAAGTAAGCATGCCTGAGGCTGGGCATACCTTAATGTTACAACCTGTGTATTTGCAGCAAACCCTTACCAATCAACATCTTTTCCTGATAATTTATGAACAGGATAAGTGAACTGAGAACTAACCATTCAAATGTGTCAAATGGTCTTATAGGCTTTTTTTCACAATCATGTAATTTAATGAGAACCTCAACATAATGCCACAATGAGGCTAATCTTTTTTAAACATTTTTGTTGTCTTTATTTTTTTTATCTATTTACATTATTTTATTTATTTATTTATTTATTTACAATGAGTCTCCCCTGAAATCAAGGCATTGGCCTAGTGAGACTAACCCAGTCAACATATTGTAAAGAAAATAAATAAATAAGTAAATAAATCTTCCATGGTCTGTCTTCAGCCTAATCTCAGGACATAACCAAATGTGTAAAGACAAAACATACATTTTAGAAAAAGTCAGTCAGGTGGCATGTTTTGGGAAGTTGGGATGAAACTAATTATCTACAGAAAACCCATGTAGATATAAGAATATAGAAATTCAACTGGCAGTCAGTGTGACCTTTTGGCCTCATCGCTATTAGGCAGACATTTTATGCTGTACCCTGCTATGATACACAGCATGGGTCATGAGAACAATCTGGTATTTTGATAAACTGGATGAACTAGTAGAGTGTACTACCCATTCAAAAAGTCATAGCAGATTGAAATCGAACAAAGAAAATTTTGCAACAAGTAGTGGACCGGAGTTCCGCTGTGGCAACCCCTAACCGGGAAAAGCCTAAAGACTTCCATATTATTTGAATCACAAAAATGCTGAATCGTTGCATTTCAAACCATTTAGTTGACTGCATAAAAGTTGAAAGAACAGTTGAAACAGGTAAAATACAGAAAGGCATTATTTTTTTACAGGGAAGATCAGCCCCTGTGGTCCCAGACACACTGATACTTGTATAAACCATCTCTGAAACTGTGCAACAGTGAGGAAAAAGGAAAACTCACTGATTCCCACTATCTGATGACAGTACAAATAAAGCAACATGGACTGTTTGCAAGCTGTGAATTGACCAAAACATTCTGTGAGTCACATTTTGACTAAAAGTATGTTTGACAGAACATACCGCACTGTTTTAAACGTATTACTTGCTGGCATGTTTGAACAAGATAGTATTAGAAACCATACTAGTTTGCACATTACACTATATCAGTGAATCAGTATAGCAATATTTCATGAGTCATGGTGTCAAAACTTTTTTACGATTTAATGTGTTCCATCTTTTCTGTTCACTCTGTCTTCTTAAGTTATTAATGTCAGTCCCATGTGTGAATCTGGATTCTGAGCAAAAGAAGCATGCAGTGTCGATATCACTACACATCCCATGATGACTCTCCATGAGAGATGTTTCTGAAAGCATTGTCATACTTGTATATGTGAATTATTATCAGCATAGACCCACTAGTTATAATATCATTGTCCATGTCAATTGTTGTTAATATCTTCCAGTTACATACTACTTCAAAAGAGACATGGTACAGATTCTGCAGCCGACTAGGAAGTTGTGTGTGAAGATTTTTACTTTTTTATTTATTATTTTTTATAGCATCATGGAATTACTAAGCCCACATGCTGTGTTTTGCAAAATAACACAGACGTTTATGATTCGGTCCCAGAACATAGCTACATTATTATGTGTTTAAGAAATGGATGACAAGAAATTCACCTCGAGAACAAAGCTTGGGAGGTGAATTTTGTCATCCATGTCAAGAACACATAATAACAAGTTGTGATCAGTGAGACACAATCATAACTATTTGTAATGTATGGAGTCTCATCCACACCATTTATTATTAGTTACAAAAGAAAAAAATGCAATGTGTTTTACCAGCTTTGAAAGTCAGTAAAGCACTTAGCGAGTGCTGTAGCATACACAGCAAGTAAGGAAAAATTTTGAGATAGTTTTTAAATACTCTCCTAACTTAAATAAGTTACTTACAGACTACCATCTATAAACTTCAGTGGATCTAGGAGGCCAGATATTCATGGACTGAAAGAACATCCCTTTCCTTATATCCAACCATCACAGCACTTAAGGGGTCTGTAACATTTGTTACTCAGCTTTGAAAGCACTGTTATGGCTGGGTGTCATGCTAAAGCAGTGCATAACAAGTTTATCTTTTTTTCAGTTTTTGGAGTGTAATCATGGAACTCCATACACTACAATATATTAATATGCAAAGGCTCTATCAAAAGAAAATCTTGCATTGATGTTTCAATATTTATTCAGATACACCTCTATCATCCTTAACAAATCTTGTCTTCTGTCTGTAGTAATTATGCCTTAATATCTTCTTTTGATATATGCTGCACTGAAGTCTGCCATCCTCTCAATGAAGCACTAATTGATATCTCCCTTCAACCAATATAATGTTTGCCGAATTTTATAAATAATTACCCCATAGTCTTTGGACTTCACATAAAAAACTAATGAATCATCTCAGTATTGCTGAAACTGTAAAATGCATCATAACTATCTGTTTCCTCCTTCCTTTACATCTATTAATCTTACTTCTGAGCATATCAGTAATCAAGCATACCAACACATCTGTCTCCATCATCAATCATACCAACACATCTGTCTCCATCATCAATCATACCGACACATCTGCCTCCATCATCAAGCATACCAACACATCTGCCTCCATCATCAAGCATACCAACACATCTGCCTCCATCATCAAGCATACCAACACATCTGCCTCCATCATCAAGCATACCAACACATCTGCCTCCATCATCAAGCATACCAACACATCTGCCTCCATCATCAATCATACCGACACATCTGCCTCCATCATCAAGCATACCAACACATCTGCCTCCATCATCAAGCATACCAACACATCTGTCTCCATCATCAATCATACCAACACATCAGCCTCCATCATCAAGCATACCGACACATCTGTCTCCATCATCAAGCATACCAACACATCTGTCTCCATCATCAATCATACCAACACATCAGCCTCCATCATCAAGCATACCAACACATCTGCCTCCATCATCAAGCATACCGACACATCTGCCTCCATCATCAAGCATACCAACACATCTGTCTCCATCATCAAGCATACCAACACATCTGCCTCCATCATCAAGCATACCAACACATCTGCCTCCATCATCAAGCATACCGACACATCTGTCTCCATCATCAAGCATACCAACACATCTGTCTCCATCATCAAGCATACCAACACATCTGTCTCCATCATCAAGCATACAAACACATCAGCCTCCATCATCAAGCATACCAACACATCTGCCTCCATCATCAAGCATACCAACACATCTGTCTCCATCATCAATCATACCAACACATCAGCCTCCATCAAGCATACCGACACATCTGCCTCCATCACCAAGCATACAACACATCTGTCTCCATCCCAAGCCTTTACTCTAACCACCAAACACATGCACAACCTGCATGCCAAAACAATGAATTGAAAACAATGAAGAATGAATCAGATGAACCTGCTCTCACTAATGCGTTACCTAGCATTTGACACTGCACAATTAGAATCTTCCTGCATTTCTAAAGGCATGCATTCAACTAGTTTTGACATGGTAAAATCCTTCAACCAACTGAAAGCTCAACCAAATATATGGATCATACACACACACACACACACACACACACACACACATATATATATATATATATATATATATATATATATATATATATACCTAGATATGAATCTATATGGAATCTCTTTGTCTCACACACATGATAGACAAATAGACAGATAGATAGATAGATAGATAGATAGATAGATAGATAGATAGATAGATAGATAGATAGACAGACAGATAGATAGATCAATAGATAGATAGATAGATAGATAGATAGATAGATAGATAGACAGATAGATAGGAAGATAGACAGATAGTAAATATCTTGCCTGTTATGTTAATAGATCAGAACTTGTATTCCAACTTTTTTCCTGTACTACAAGATTAACCACAGGATAAGTTATCCTATTTGCTCAGCTTGAACATGGTCTTCCAGTAATAGCTGCTACATCTGAAAAAAACAAGACACAATAAAACTTATTTAAGAAAAATGTAGATTTATTTAATTTCCCTTTTATCAAGACATGAAGATCACTGGCAAACAATCAACAATACTCGGGCTAAGTCTATATCAGAGTGATCCTAACCCATTAAACAAAGAGCTGACTGTTTACTCTCTCTCTTCATCCTATATTCATAAATTCATAGACCTGTAGACTGTTACTAGACCAACAACATAAGGGACCTTATAAGCCTAGCCCAGTTTTCACAAAATAATAATGATGTTCTGTATCCAGTTAGGATATTAAGAGCCAGATAATTATAAGCTACCTGTGTCCATAAGTGACATGAGTTCCAGGCCTGGTGTAAATCTCCTATTCTCCATCCACTTGTCTATCATCATCATCATCATCATCACCCCCATTTTTCCCATTTTTTCTACATGGGGTTGGGGTATCATGTTAACTGTCTCCACCTCTCTCGATTCAGTGCCACACTCCTGCCTTCTTCGACACTCATGTCTGACTGTTGCAGATCTTCTTTCACACAACCCATCCACCTCTTTGCTGGATGTCCTCACTTCCTCTTACCATCTTCCTGTCTGTCTCAAATCTTCCTCACCAGATTGTCTTCTACTTTTCTACACATGTCCAAACCACCACAATCTGTTCTCTTTGATCTTTTCTGCAATTGGAGCTACTTTGGCTTCTGCTCTTATGTCCACATTTCTTCATCTGTCCCACAGTGTACATCCTACCACCATTCTCAGGCACTTCATTTCCATCACCTATAACTTTTTCAACTGCTCTGCCTTTACTGCCCAAGTTTTGGTACCATACAGTAGCACTGGTCACACCACTGTCATGTACACCTTACTTTTCAGCTTCTTTGGTATTATTCTGTCATAGACTACACCTGACACTCTATGACAGTTGTCTACAGCTCCTCTGATTCTAGCTTTGACCTCTTCATTCAGACTTTCCTTCTCCTCAGCCACCCCTCCCAGATACTTGAAGCTGTTTACCTGTTCAACTATCTTCCCTTCTATCTCTATTCTCAGCTTCTTCTGATTTCCCCAATTTGCTGCCATTACCAGCATCTTGTCTGTGCTTAGTTTCATCCCATGTGCCTTCAGTTTTGCATTCCATTCTCCTATCCTTTGCTATCACTTGTCTACGTTATGCTTAAACTGGGTAACAGACGAATTCAGCTTCACATGGATGGGAAGACTGTTCCATAGTAGGGGCAGTCTCTGGGACATATATCTGTCTCTCCAGCATGTTCAGTTTATGTCACAGACAAAATTCAGATCTTTTTGCAATACTCTTTGACTTATGAATATATCAGAGATGATAAGTGTGGGTTTTACGGATACCTTGTAACTTTCTCATCCCATCATTCTCCTCCATATCTCTCTTAAAGGCACACAAAGCAATATACTTGTAGCTCATAACAGCCACACATCATCTTATATGTTCATTACTATAGGTACCAGATCCAGAACTATAGGTGTCTCTAAGCATAGCTATAGTCCACACATCTTATTGCAATATAAAGTAATAACTGCATCTCACTTCAGTTCAACTTCTCATTTTGCATGCTAATAATTCATAAAACCTGCTATGTTCTGCTAAAGTTTTCATTCCTTTTCAAATTTTCTTTGATATTAGTGATAGATATTTCCATTTCCTTGCAGATTTACCCACTCCTTTTAATCTCTCCCTAAATAAATTGCTCAGTTAGAGGTAACTACATTAATTCACATTGCTGACTAAACACAGCTTACATTGCTACTTCCTCCATCACAATCACAGCCAAAATAACTAACATCTGCCCACCACCTTCTCCCAGAAATATAACACCTCGGCATTTCTATCCATCTTAAATAAAACCACACCTAAAGAGATACCTGAGCTCATCAGTACACACATCTACTTAAAATAGCATCCATTTATGTCAAACAGCAAAATAAACTTTCTGAAGCAGCTTTTGAAATTCAATCCAATAATGTTTATACTGTTCATTAAAGCTAACCTTGAGTTTAAAACTGGGTCACACCACTTTCTTCTAACATAGCAAGTCTAATAACACGTTCACTATCTCACTAATAAATGCCAGCAGTGATAGAAACAAATAGGCAAAATAAGCAGACTGCTTTCCCCTCACTTCCCTAACGTAGTAACTATCACCAAATCCTGGCTTAAAAATAACAGATTCAGTATCTACATCTCCCATAATATTTATAACTACACCTCAACACTAGGCCTGGTAACATAAATAAGGGTGGCACACTCCTCGTATGTACATCTCAGCTAAATTTAAAATGTGCAACTCAGGCTAATAAATACTGCTGTACATGGAGTTATTGCTGAAACCTGTATCTATTACTGCATGTAAACTTTTTTTATTGCTGTTCTATACTAACACTATGCAACTTGTACACAACTCTGTAAAATTGTGATTCTTATTTTTCTATGTATAACAACTTCATATTTTACCATTGTAAATATATCTCTGTTTTTGATATTGTGAACTGTATCTGGAGCTTTTCACCTCAGGTCTCCAGTGAAAATTGGCCCCTGGCTCAGTTGGACCAATCTGGTTAACAAATGACAATAAATAAAATAACTATAATTGTATATCAAAGTGATCCTAACTGGCTAATATTAAAAAAATCCCTTCAGCTAATAACACCCCAATTCATTTTGTGATTACTTACCTTCGTCCCCTACCCCTATTAAAACATTCTACTTTCTTATTTCTGAATGTTGATTGCCAAAAATCGTAACTTAAAAAATCATAAAAAATACAGCATTTATTTATGTATTTATTAATGTTTTTTAGATATTGCAGGTCGGCTTGCACTTATATGGAATGGCCTGGCCTGCCACACCTCACAAAATTATATATACTATTTCTAGAGTTGTACTACAGTAGGAGAAAAGCACTGAAAGCACACCAACAGCTTAGACGGTCCAGCTAACTGCAGAAAAATGAACACAGTTTAAAAGTCAAGATGAAAAAAACTCATCAGAACAAGCAGCAATGAACTATAGGCACATGCACATTTTGCTGTATTTTTTTCCTCATGGGCTGAACCTAAAATTAATCTATAGAAATTTGAATACCGGTTTCTTACTGAGCAGTATAAACACCATGAGCTGAATATAATATTTTGAAGATTTTATTTTAGATTGTGGACTGGATTTGTCAAGGTATAGAGACACATATATCTCCTTGTGCACATAGTGGTAGCTTTTTGCAATTCAGAAACCACTCATACATGGTGCTACATGGTCTTACAGCCACCCTGAATGCTAATTAGGCAGTTTGAGGAAAAGGCATATGCTAATTAGTTCTGTGCTCTCTCCCCCCAGAACCACCTCCAGAAAGGATTGACATGCTGAGTGATTCTAGAACTTTTGTCAGCTATAGCTGTCAGTATGGTCATTGCCCACCACATTGCAGTGTTTAACATGGCAAAAGACTGGGTTCAACTACCTGCCACTACCATGGGGCAGGAATCAAGAGGTGTGTCGGGGTGAATCACTAGACACCATGGGGAGCACATTGGTGAAGTGCCTTAACAGCACTGACATCCCTATGAGGATTGTGGGGGTGGTGAGATACACTAGGCACCAGAAAACTTTATTTAAGTGCCTTACTGGCACAAAGAGCAGTATGAGGATGGGAAGGTGGGCCGACACACT
>NC_056746.1:76995178-77065178 GCF_019279795.1 Protopterus annectens
TGAAATAATGGCTTTGTTTTTCTGCTAGCTGATTTTCATATTTGTAAGCTATATATCTATTGTAATATAATTTGCAGCTGTCAGATTTATGCAAGGGTAATGTGTTATTAATATGCAGAATGCTATAAATTTTCATATACCAAACTGGGACAGATATTCAGAAATTTAGATCCAGATTAAAGTGCTGAGAGATATTATTTCTGTTGTTGTTACTATTACTCTAAAAAGTGACCAGATGTGCTTTGTTCTGTGAGTCTAGACACCTAGATGAAACAGTGCTGTCACTGGTAAATATTTCCCCTGTTTATACCAATGTGTTAAGGGTGTTTTTGGATGTGTTTTCCCTAACACAATTACTTTTCATTGAATTAATATTTATTGCTTATATTTAATAAATTATCAGTCATGGCTTTTTATCAATAGCAGCCAAGGGAAACTGATTTTTAATATACTTGTTAGTGGTAAAATTTTTTGTGTAAAACACTGTTAAGTAGCCAAAAGTGTTTTTATATTAAAAAAGAGTTTACTATAGATTTATTATTATTGTGTGAATTAATAGCTTGTCAAGAAGAAAATAATTGCAACAATTTCTATTTACTTTAGTAAAATAGCCTTGCTTATATATATATATATATATATATATATATATATATATATATATATATATATACATGACACAGTTGCCATAATGGTTAAGGTCTTTGCCTGGCATGCACAATGTTTGATCCTGACCTCTGACTCATGCCTGTATGAGTTTGTTCTCCCTGTGTGGCTGTGGGGTTCCTACCAGCAGCAGCACAGTTTCTAGATGGTGCCACTCATGAGGAAGACTTGTATAGATGAACTGCTTTGGTTATCAGTCGTAGTGCACAGTATCTTCTAGATAGGAGAACATGAATCACAGACTGGGTGCCATATCAGTTTACCCACTTGATGGTATAAAAATGAACTGCATGTGATTTTGTCACATTGACTAATGTCAATAAAACTGGGCATGAGTATTTGCTGATAAGTAGGTTGAGGACACAGCATACCCAGGGACCCATACTAAACTTGGGATGGGGGCTTATATGCTACTGTTGGCCAGTGTGTCTACATCATAAAGCCCAGAAGCCCTGGCTACCAATGTCCATTTGCCCAGCTGTCCAGCTTGGCCTAATTGTGATAGCTCTGTTGAGCGAAAGCTGCACATAAGATCAATCAACCTGCCAACCTCAAATTAAGCTTGCTAAACTCAATGTAGGTTCACAGTCATGATGCACTTTGCAAGTGGATGACATGCTGGTAAAAGGAGGATGGATAACCTCTGTATCTAGGAATCAGGATGGAAGGGTAATGCAACAAAGCCACATGGCTTGCAATCTAGGGTCTACTACTTAGGGGGAGGGCAGACTAGAAATGGTGTGGGAATTGCGGTAAGATATCCCCTTCCAAAGGTAGTGACAGATATAATTAGAATTAGTGATAGACACATGGCAATTAGACTCCAGTACAAGGGTGGGGCAGTATTCATAATCTCAGCCTATGCCTCACAGCAGGGTTGTGACAGTAAAGAAAAATAGTGCATTTAGGAAGCAATTTCAAGCCCTGAGAGATAAAGCATGACAACATGAATTAATGTTGATAATGGATGACCTGAATACACATATTGGAACAGACAGAACATGGTATGAGGACTGCCCTGGTTCACATATGTGGGGGTAACCGGAGTAAAGAATGAGAGACCATTCTAGACGTTTGTCTGGCAAATGGCTTGATGGTGGCCAATACATGGTTGGGTGAGAGACACAGTCACAAGATCACTTAAAAACTGCATAACATGCAGCTCAGGTAGATTTCCTCCTGGTAAGAAAAAAATGCTGCAGCAGATTTTAAAGTCACCCCAGTGAAAAAGTTGGTGCACAGTATAAACCATTGATTGCCACATTCAGCTTCAAGCAGTGATCAGAGAATGCACTAAGGTCACCAGAGATCAGGCTGAAGACCTGGAAGTTGACTGGAGAGAAAGTACAACAATTCAAGGAATTACTCAGGGTTCACGCACCTCAGGAAGAAGAGGAAATAAGTAGAGTTACCTGGAAGTTGACTGGAGAGAAAGTATAACAGTTCAAGGAATTACTCAGGGTTCACTCATCTCAGGAATAAGAGGAAATACGTAGAGTTACCTGGAAGTTGACTGGAGAGAAAGTATAACAGTTCAAGGAATTACTCAGGGTTCAAGCACCTCAGGAAAAAGAGGAAATAAGTAGAGTTGAAAAAAAATAGCAACAACTTAAAAGAGGATGTGTGAGGTCTCTAGAAAAGATATACAGCTGAGACAGTTATTGAAATAAGGTGCATAAGGAAAGCTGGTTGTGGAATGCAGAAGTCCAGGAAGTCCAGATACATTTATGGTATATTTGTTGTGAAGTAAGCTTTCAATTAAATGAATTTTCAGTAAAATGCATTTTTAATCAAATGGGCGCAACCATTTAAGTATTTCAACAGCATACCACCCGTGAACCATGGAAAGTAGTCATAGTCCAACTTATTCCATACTACTCTTGGAGGAAAATCCCCAACATCACCAAAGAAAGTCCTTCATCTTCTTGTTTATTTGGTTAATACATCTCATCTTGTCTTGGTGCCAGAAGGCCTGCCCCAGGAAGAGAATTTGAGAAATACATGCCAATGCAATATTTGCACCCTTTGATCACATTCCAGGTTTAGAACTCTCCAACCCAAGAGAAGACTTACTAACTCTGACAGTGTCATGTCATATGAGAATCTACAGCTCTCTTCATTATGTTCTTCCAAGCCACATTCCTAGATGACTTGTTTTGTCAAATCTCCACATTGCTGGAGACTGATCTCATAATCCCCCATGTTTGTATCCAAAGTTGTGTTTTGTTAATGCTGATTTTACAGCCTGATAATTGGCTAAATTCACCCAAGAAGTCTCAAAGTTTGGATATGTTCTCCGCTGTCCTGGCCTTCACTAATAGAACATCGTCTGCAAACATAGCTACCTTTAACTCTATTGCCCCACATTGGTACCCTATAATTTCTGAACATAGCAACTCATGGCCCTAAACAGACAGCAAATAACAATGGTAAGAGGGGCCAACCTTGGTACGTCCCCCTACTGATTTGCCACTTCTCTGACAAGTAGGCATGACTTTTAATTTGTGCCAGTGCACCATCATATGCCCCTATTATAAAACCTATAAATGCTTTGGGGAAAGCCATCTTTTCAAGTATTATGTAAAGAAACTCCCATTCCACCCTACAAAATGTTTTTTAATGTCTAAACGTAAAAGAGGGACCAGCATGTTAGTGATCCTCAGATCTTGTAGCAGCATTAACTTCTGAACCTGATTAACTCTACCTTTTTTCCCATGTATAAAACTCATTTGATCTATGTAGATCAACGTATGAAGGGTTTTGTTAACTCTTCTCTGTGAGATTATCATAAACAGCTTGCAAGCTTGGCTAAATACTGAAATTCACCAGTAGGACACAGGGTGGTATGGACATTTGCCTTTTTTATGAATTGGGGAGACTATGGATACCTTCCATGCTACTGAAATACCAAATTGAAAAGTTTTACCCAACACTGAACACCTTGCTCTCCTAGTAGCTTCCCTACCTTTATTGGAATGCCATCAAATCCTGGGGCGTTTCCAGGTGCTGATTTGCTTAATACTTTACTAATCTAATCTGCAGTGATATCTCTTGTTAACTCCTTTATATCTATCCCATCCAATTTCCTGATATTCATTTGGTACAAATATTGCTTGATGCTATGAGGTAAATTATCACTTTGACCCTCTGACTTGTGTAAGGCTGCATAATAAGTACTTATCATGTCCTGTATCTGACTCCTTTGAGTCACCACCTCCCCTCTGATGGTATCTCTCATGCACTATATTTTCCCTTTTCATGATTTTGATGTCTTACTCTCAAGGCTAGAACCCGAAGGCTTCATGGTGACTTTGTAAAATACAGTCAGTGAACATTCCTACTCTGTAATATCTGACTTTTGTCCTCAAGGGCTTGTAATTGTTGTTTCAACTCAGAAAGTCTACCTTTCCCCTTCTAGCTAATATTACTTCCCTTCATTTCCAGACTCCTAAAACTCTGGAGTAAATTGTGCCTCTATATTTTGGTAACCCTTTTGTCATTCATTTCCACTTGCTGTATCCTGTTTATGATATCAGTCTCGCATCTTTCTCAGCCTTCTATGGTTGCTTTCCCCGGTGCTTTCAGTGCTTGTGTTATTACATTGTTAATCCCCAAGATACAATTTTGTTGTTGAAGTTTAAAATAGAAAAAACAACAATACTTTCTACCAAATTCAGCTCTTTAGTCAAATACATAGATTAGTAAAAAGGCATGTTTGAGAATACTATCTGCAGGCACAAATTCTACTAAAATGTACCCTATGTCCAATCTTGTCCACGTTTGGTATACCACTGAAAAAAGTAAAACCTGCATCCCTATCTGAGACTCCATTTAAACTAGCCCAAACCATCTCGGCAAGCCCCTCATTTTTTTCATCCCTTCTAAGCTTCCTCACCAGTTTATCATCATCTATGTCTTCCTTGCCTTCATTCATTTTATTTACCTATTTACCTGCTACCACCATCATGCCCCATAAAACCTACATATTTCGGCTATTATCCCTCTTATTTCAGCCTATTTAGCTCTGATTGGAATATACAATTCTGAAATTGTCATCTTCTGCCCATTCAGACAATCCTTGTCATCCTTTAATTTTCTTGCTAGTTCAAGTGGCAGTCTCTTGGGTATGAGACTGGCTGTACCTCTCTGTCTAACACCCCATACTCAAGAGCAGCCATTAGTTCAACACCCTTCCTATTTAATTTCAAATGTTTCTCTTGTGTTAGATGTACAAACAGTCTCTAAGCACTTCCAAGGCACATGATCCAATAACTGGTCCATGCTCAAACAGTATAGTATGAAACCCAGACATAATTATTGAGAATATCTGAAGAAAATTCTGCTCTCCTACTAGCAAATGAAAACCAACTCATATCACAATTGTAGTCATGTGCACTGTTTAATGTCAAGCCCTTGTTAACTCATACTACAACTCAAAACAAATTTGAAAGAAACTACCAAGTCACACATGTAATAGCCTGAAATTAACCGTTACAAATCTCTTTTTATAGTCGTATCACAGTATTGTACAATGATCATAACAATATGCGTCAACGTTTTCTTTTAAGTCCTTCATCTTGCAGTTGGAAAGCCCTTTAAAATTTTCAGCTTCCTCTCTTGGTTGGACATCACCCCACTGCATATTTCTCCTTACCTGAGACTCGTCAGCCTCCTTCTCAAATAGTTTGCCTTCTTTCCTGATTAGCTTGCTGAGATATACCCACCCTCTCCTGTAGCACTTGACGTCCTCAAAAGAGTGGAAAGATCCCTGCTCACTTCTGCTCTGTCCGCTTCATTAACTGATGTTCACCAGGGAAAGAAACATCTTTCTCATGCCCATCCATCCCTGAGGACAACCTTGGGTGTGTGAGGATTCTTCCAGCCATTTCTGCACCTCCTTGGGGTCATCAGTCGTCTTGTTACTACTGGGGAGGGAAAGCTTGTGGCTTGCTGGGTTGAGTAGTTTACTTGTAATCTTCTTCTTCTTCTTCTCATTTTTCAAATCTAGGTGCTTAGGATTTCCCTCTCTCTTCCCCCCTTGGCTGACCTGGTGTGATTTAGTTTTAACTCTACATTTACCTACAAAATGGAGTCTACAGGACTGCAATTGGTCACCATAACAAAATCAGTTTCTCTCAGCATTTAAGCAGAGTAGTTGCACACAAAAAGCATTTGTTAAGCTTTCATTTACAGTGCTTTGTAATTAAGCAGGTCACCATTTTGGTCAGCCATAGGGCTCTTTTTTCTACTTGAGTGTTTGCCTCCTTCTCCTGTAACTTAAGTAAACTGACTCTTACATTAAGAGCTATAATACTTACCTTATAGCTTTAGGACACCTTAGGAAACCTTGTAAACTGCAATAGCCCCGCTACTTTCACCTTAGGAAACCTTGTAAACTGCAATAGCTAGCTAGCTGTACCTAGAGAAAGTGATAATCAGAGCTCCTACTTGCTGTATGTGTTTTTTAATGTTTAAATTGCACACACACACATTAAAGAAGTGCTTTTATAACCTGAATAACATGGGCTAGCTATACCCGAAGCGCTTTTACTGGCAATTTTCCAGTTGTACAATTGTGAACAATTGATTTAGTTTTTCTGGTATATCTTTAAAATCTGGCAAGTGTTTATTTACTGCATTGCTCTCTTGCTTAGGATTCTTACCTATAAATCTTAGTTCATTCTGAAGTGTGCTACTTTACCCCCCCCACCCTCAAACCTTTCTGAATGTATTATTATAAAATGACTGTCTGTTGTTGCCTTCATGCTTACCCTAGAATCTTTGCATTTCTCTTTTCCTAGTTGAACTCTACATTCACCTGCAAAACGGAGTCTACAGGACTGCAATTGGTCACCATAACAAAATCAGTTTCTCTCAGCATTTAAGCAGAGTAGTTGCACACAAAAAGCATTTGTTAAGCTTTCATTTACAGTGCTGTATAATTAAGCAGGTCACCATTTTGGTCAGCCATAGGGCTCTTTTTTTCTACTTGAGTGTTTGCCTCTTTCCCCTGTAACTTAAGTAAACTGGCTCTTACATTAAGAGCTATAATACTTACCTTATAGCTTTAGGACACCTTATGAAACCTTGTAAACTGCAATAGCCCCACTACGTTCAACCTCGCTATGCTTGGGCTCTCTTCGCTCACCTCCCTGCCCCCAATTCCCTCCCACCCCAGTACCTCTAAATTTAAAGTACTATAGCCACTCCCCCACTTTCTAGATCCTATCTGCCTTTATCTGGGATAATTCTTCCCACCCACATTCTTCTACCTACATTTTAATAGCACCTATTAGCTTTCATCTGGAATTCTCCCATCCCCCTTCTAGTACCTTTACCTCACCACTCTATCTTCTGGTGTTGCATCACCAGGTAAAAAAGTTCCTTAACTCACTAGCTGAATCACAAATAATGATATACTCCTCTTTACTACCCCTCTTGTTCGCACCATGCCTCCTTACCTTGTATAAAAAACAGTTTCTCATGGGATTTCAGGTCCCGAAAGGCCATACTATCACCCCAGCTGTAAATCCTCCCACCTTCAACCATACTTAGTACCAGGTCCTATCCAACATCTTGATCAGTCTATCAACATCTCAACCCCAGGCACATTAGCTCTAGACCCAAACACTACCACAAACTAATAAACAAATTCCTGAAGTTCATCACCAAGTATAAACTTAACCTAATACTTGGTGGTGATATTCACCCCAACCCTGGCCCACCCACTTCAGATACACATACTCCCTCTACTTGCAATCTAAGCTACAAACCTACACTAAATAGGCCAACTAACTCTCTCCTAGCCTGGCATCTCAATGTTAGAAGCATTAATAACAAGGTACATGAATTGCATGCACTTCTGGATGTCCACTCCCCTGAGATTCTCTGTTTATCTGAAACCTGGTTAAAACCTAACACTACAGACAATGAAGTGTTACCACCTGGGTACAACATACACAGGCTGGATAGTGCTTCCAGGAAGGGGGGGGGGAGCTGTACTCTATAAATCTGAGTTGAATGTCACCATAGATGTAATACAACCACCTCAGATTAATAACTCAGAGATTCTTGCTACCAAATTGCAACTTAATAAAAATAAATGCATTAATATCATCTTTATGTATATTCCCGCAGGTAACAATATATCTACACTTGAAGATATCCTGCACTGGTTATCATGTCACTACCCCCAAGAAACTCTACTACTTGGAGACTTTAACATAGACTGGGGCACCTGTTCCTCAGAATCCCCAACCACCCAAATTAACCTGCATGCATTTACACAAATCATATCCACCCCTACCAGGATAGGTAAACCCAACCAAAAAGAAAGCAGACTTGACTGGGTACTCATAAATAGTCACCCCCAACTGTACACCTCTGGTACCCTCCCTGATGGCCTAAGCGATCACCTTCTCACATATGTAATTAAGCACAAAGCCATTAATTCCCAACAGCCCTTGCTCAGAAAGGTTAGAAACAATAAAAACTTTGACCCTGCCAAATTCCAACAAGAACTAAACTCATGTAATTGGTCTATTCTAAAACACCTCTCCTTAGAGGAAGCAATAGCATACTTTAACAACAAATTCCTTGAGATCCTTGATTTGCATGCACCTGTTTGTTCAAAGAGAACAAAGGCAAAAACTGTGCCATGGCTTTCTAAAGAGTCTAAACTCAAAATTACACTTAGAAACAAAGCATGGGCTTTATAACGTTCTTCTAAAGACCCCCAATATCACATTAAATACAGGCAATCCAGGAACGAAACTAAAAAAATCCATTTGACAAGACAAAAAAACAGTACTACTGTAATTTACAGACAGTAAATCAAAATAACCCTCAGAAGTTTTGGGCAGGTTTAAATAATTTGCTACATCCTGGACAAACTTCAACCCCAATCCCCTGCGTGCTACTATTGATAAAACCCCTGAAGATGTTTCTCACAGTTTTAACCAATTCTTTACTGAGACAATTCAAGCCCTAGCTAGCCAACTACCTCCTAGCCCCCCTGGTCCTGAAAGTACCACCGCTAGAAACCTACTTGCACCAGTCACCACTTCACTTATCCGTACCTTGATCAAAAAATTAAAACCTACTACACTTTCTGCTGATCAACTCCCTGCCGAGTACCTACAAAAATCAGCTGATGCTATTGCTTACCCCATCTCAATACTAATCAATTGAACCATAGTAGAAGCTAAAATCCCCACCATCTGGAAAATATCCTACGTAATCCCACTTCACAAAGGAGGCAGCGTTACTGAATTCTCCAATTATAGGCCAATAGCTATACTCTCCACTTGCAAAGATTATGTAAAAATGTATTCATAGACAACTCCTGCACCACCTAATCCAGAATCACCTTATGGCAGACACTCAGCATGGCTTCCATCCTCATCACAGCACTACTTCAGCCCTCCTAGCCTTTACCAATACCATAAACCATAATCGCAACAATAATTATATATCCTCAGCCCTCTTCTTGGATCTTTCCAAGGCATTTGATATGGTTGATCACCAAACTTTAATCCACACCCTGCAAACATTCTGTCTAGATACTAGAGCCCTTCAGTGGTTTCAGTCCTACCTGAATGGTCAACAGCAGACTGTCCTCTGGCAGAACAAACTCTCTAATCTTCTACCTTACACTCTTGGAGTGCCACAAGGCTCTATACTAGGGCCTTTGCTGTTCTCCATCTTCATTAATGACCTTTATACTGTCATCCCAAAAATCAGCTGTATCCAATATGCTGATGACTCTACTCTGATTTGCTCGGCCACATCTCCAATAGAGTTATGATCAGCTACCCAGACCACCTTTAATACAATAGAAAACTGGCTTTCTGAACGTCGTCCGATCCTAAATCCCCAAAAAACTAAAATGCTGTTATTTTCACCAACACATAGGTCTACCGCTTTCACCTTTACCATAAATTCAAATGATGGCTCAATAATCTCCCCTGACCCCTCTACAAAACTATTAGGTGTCATCATATATAATAATCTAAAATTCGACCTACATGTTAACCAAACTATCAAAACCATAAATAAAAAACTAGGGTCACTTTATAGAATAAAAGCCTTCCTAACCCCTCCAGCTAAAATTGCCATAGCTCGCTCTCACCTTCTTTCAACCCTTCTGCAGGCATCCCCTCTCGAATTTAAACAAGACTGTCCTTAACAAGCTCTCAATTTGCTACAACCACATTTCCAGGTTTGCCACTGGGCTGCCTTTTAGGACACATCATTGCATCAATGTAAATCAGCTTGGGTGGCTTGAACTACCCAGACTAATCCAGTATAACCAACTGATTATGGCCTATAAAATCCTCTGTAATACAGACAATACTCCTGCACTTAAAAATATTATCACCCTCTATAACAGTCTTAGACCGCTTCGATCCTCTAACAAACTACTAATTCAGACTAGCAAAATTAATAACACAGCCAGTGACTCATAGGTTTATAGGTTCATAGGTTTGTACTAGGCTACCTGCCCTAGGGCATTTATAAGCCTAGCCAGAGTGTGTGTGGCTTTCACCACCCCTTAGGATGAGAATACTACGCCCATTTAGGGTTTAGTTTACTGTGCCTCTGTCTAGTAGTGACACAGAGATGACCCCCGGGGTAAACCTATGATCTCCCATCCACTCTTCAAGATTTCTCTTGAATAAAGTTAGTGAGGGGCTCTGTCTAACATGGATTGGGATTCTGTTCCAGAGTGTAGGGAGCCTCTGGGTTATGAATCTGTCCCTCCAGCAAGTCCTATTTATTTCTGTATTGAGGTTCAAGTCTCTTGCTCTCATGGCTCTGATGGATTTGGATTTTCTGAGGTGGAGCATGTCCATTAATTCCAGATTGGACATGGCCTTGTACGTCAGGCACAGATCACCTCTGAGTAGGCGGTATGTGACTGAATAGAGCTGGAGCCTCTTCAGTTGGGCAGCATATGACATATGATTGAGACCCTTTATCCTCTTGGTGAAGAACTTTTGGGGTCTTTCCAACTGCTGCAGGTGTCGGGTAAGATACATCCCAAATGGGGCATTGTACTCAATCATTGACCTGATAAGAGAAGAGTACAGGGGCACAATGACCTCTCTTGATTTAGATGTGAATCCCTTCATGATAAGGTGGGCAATATAGAAGGTCTTCCTAACTACTTTGGCAATGTGAGTGTCAAATGAGAGGTTACTGTCAACCTGGGTCCCCAGGTCCCTGATTACCTCTTCCGTACTTAAGGGATTACCACCTATGTGGTAATTTGTGGGTACCTTGTTTTTCCCGAAGGGTATGACTATACATTTTTTGGCGTTCAGCTTAAGGCCATGGCTCTGGCACCAATTATCCGTTTCTATGAGGCCTCTCTGAAGGATGCTTGTGTCTGCTGGAGTATCAATTATGGCGCCCAGTTTGCAGTCATCTGTGAACTTTGTCAGCCACAATTCTCCTATGTTTGCCTGCACCTCGGAAAAATAAATGCCGAACAAGAGGGGTCCCAGGACTGAGCTTGTGACTGGCTTAGAGTCTGACATAGCTCCAGCAACTCTGCCCCTGTGGGTTCTGTCGTTGAGCCAGTTTGCAACCCATCTTGTGACATATGGGTTTACATTTAAGCTGGTGAGTTTGTCTATGATGCCCGAGTGGGGTATTGTGTCGAAGGCTTTTGCAAGGTCAAGGTAGGCTGTGTGAACTGCCTTACCCTCATCAATGGCCTTAGTGACTGTTTCAAAAAAGTCGACCAAGTTCAAAAGGCAGGATCTGCCCTTGACAAAGCCAAATTGGGTAGGATCCAATGTCTGTAGGTCCCCAATGTCTTTTTTTATGAGTTCCATAATGATCCTCTCCATAGCTTTGCAGACCAGGCTTGTCAAGCTTATGGGGCGGTAATTTCCAGGGTCCGTAGAAGCACCGCCTTTGTGGAGTGGGACCACTGTTGCCGTACGCCACTCTTTGGGTACGTATCCTGTAGTAAGGCTAAGATTAAACAGCAGCCTTATGTGTGGGTTTAGTTCCTCTTGGAGTTCATGTAGCACACAGCCCAGGACACCGTCCGGTCCCATTGATGCTGTGTTTGTAGCTTAAGAGAGGGCGGCTCTCACCTGGACATATGAGATGTTAGGGAGGCTACACTCTGCTGGGATAGATATTTCTCCTTTTGGGGAGGGGAGGAGAAATTTGCACTGAACCTGTCTGCCAGAATGTTGGCAATGTCTGTGGGTTCAGTGTATTTTGTGTCATTTTGGACTAACTCTGAGCATATCTGGGAGTTTCCACCTAGGTTTCTAACATAGCTAAAGAAGGCCTTGTGATTGTCTTTTGTGTCTTTTGCGATTTTTCTCTCAAAGTTGGCCTTGGATGATTTTATGAGCGATCGTAGTTTTTTGCTAGTACTGATCAGAGATGCCTTCCCTTTTAGGGATTTTGCTCTGTCATGTAGTAGCTTCCTCGTCCTGTTGTAAAGTTTGTTTATGGCTGGGGTCCACCAGACCGGGCGCCTGCCTTTGGGGGAATGGGTCTTGGTTTTATTTGGGATTGCATGATCCATGCATTCTTGAAGGTGCCCGTAGAAGGCAATTGTAAAGGATTCAGCAGTGTGGGTTGTGGTTTCTGCTGGCCCAGGGGCCTTGAAGGATACCACTTCAGTCTTAAGAAGTGTGAAGTTGGCTTTTGAGAAGTTCTTCACTGTGGTCTATTGTGCAGGGGGTGGGGGCAGGATGTGGATTTCCAGTGAAATTAATTTATGGTCTGATCTCACCAATGAGGGATATACTTCCAGTGTGGAGCATTTTGTCCCCATGTTTATGATGATCGGGTCTAGTATATTATCTCCTCTTGTGGGAATGGTGACTAGTTGTTCCATCGCATTTGAGTTTATGAATTCTAGGAACCTTTGGGCTAGGGTGTTGGGGCTTGAGTAATGTTCCCAGTCTATGTTTAGGTAGTTGAAGTCTCCCAATATGATGGTATTTGGAGAGACATTCATACTCTCTAGTGTCTTCAGGAAGGCTGTCTGGGGTTCCTGAGTTTGAGAGGGTGGTCTGTAGCATGCTACAAACTGTAGGGCAGTTTTGCCTATGGTTAGTTGCACCTGGATGGTCTCCGATGCTTCATGCATTGCCACTAACCTGGAGGTGTGGGTATCTTTGATGAATATGGATAATCCCCCTCCTTTTGTGGTTCAGTCCAAGTTTTGGGGCCGGAAAGCATGATACGAGGTAAAACCTGATAGTGCTGGGGTGCTCTCAGGAGCCTTGAACCAGGTTTCAGTCACTGCACAGACATTGATGTTCTCCATACTGAGGAGGGCTTCGAGAGTGTGCATCTTGAGGTTTAGACTTCTGGCATTGAGCAGCATTACCCTTAGTTTTTTTCCACTTGTGTTTTCTAGGGAGGTAGGTTTGTCATTTGAGCCTTGCCTAAAAAAGGCACTATGGGGGTGGCAAGAGCCTTTGCCAATATCCGGAAGCCCAGGGGTGACAGGTGCATGCCATCCCTTGCGAAGCAACGTGGCTTGTCAAGCATGTCCTCCCAAGCAGACAGACATTGGATCCCTTTTGAATGACACCAGTAATTAAGCCAGTTGTTAAAACTGATAATTTTGTCTTTGTACTGTGGCATCATTCTTGGTGAGGGTAAGATGCTGCTCAGGGTCAGGGTCATACCGGCCTGGGCTACATAATCAGAGAGCTCCTCTAGGTCTATTTTCATGTAGTCCAGGGAGGTACATCTCAGGTCATTCACACCGGCTTGGACAATGACTGAGTCATATTTGTACTTGCTGTGGAGTGACCTGAGTGCTTGTGTTATGTGGCGGATTCTAGCGCCCGACAGGCAGCTTACTGTGACCTTTTCCTTGTACAGTCTGGTGAGCGGGACATCAGTGTGTCTGACTATGGAGTCACCTATTACAAGTGTGTCTGGCATGTTTTTTGGCCTTAAGGGCTGTGACTGTTTAGCACACTGACTTTGTGAACTATGTGTTGCATGTGCTATGTCTTGAGGTGGCGGTTGCTTGGGTGTCTGCTTTGGAGGCCTCTGTTGTTTTGGTAGATTTTTAATCAGCACCTCCGAGTATGTTTTTGTGTGTTTATGTGTTTGGTTTACAGTTGTGATAGTTCTATGTGAGACTGGGTTTGTGGTGTGTGTGGTTACCTTCTCCTCCTGACTGGTCTTGCCAGTATTGAGTTGAGAGAGCTCAGCCTCCAGTTTGGCTATATAGTTGCATCTCTCGCATATATTTGTATTTGTTGGGAGGAGGAGAGGGTTGTCTCTTTGCAAACTCTGTAAGTAGACCCTGGAACTCTCTTCCAGCTGATATTACCTTACTTTCTACCTTAGGTCAATTTAAAACTAGACTCAAACATTTGGCACTTAGTTGGCTATGTCAATGTATAAAGCCTGGCTAACTCTCTCTAAAATGTGTAAAAATCTGTTAACCAGCTTACTGTGTAATTTAATTTAATCCTGAGTTACGCTTGGGATTAATTCTAACATGTGGAACTTGTTTAACTTGCTTACTTATGTAATCTCTGTAAATAGTCTGTTTGTAATATGTAATGCTGGTATTATGTAATGCTGTATCTGCTTACCCTTGGAGCTTTTCTCCCTGGGCCTCCGCTGAAAATGGACATGCATCCAGTCAGACTATCCCGGTCAACAAATGTAAAATAAATAAATAAATAACAATTCTTGTGCTGAATCAGCCTAACAACTGAGAAAAAAGCTGCATGTCCTCTTTGCATTGTGCTCAAAGTGTCCTTGTCTACGTAGACCCTTTTACATCCACATTGCCATCTTGCTCCTGGATTCCATAACAAAGAAAGCACCTCTATTTTCAATTTGTATGTCTCAAATCTGATGATAATTTGATAGAGTTTGCAGGTGTTCTTAGGTACCCAAGCAGTCCTGTGTACTCTTTCAATCCTCAAATTAGTCTCCACTAAAAACGTCCATTCATTTAGTAACTTTGAAATCCAACTGCTCACAACTGCCCTCCATACCTCAGGCACCCCACTCAAATGAATATTCTTCCTCTGTGCTCTGTCCTGCTGGTACTGAAATAGTTCTGCAGTTAAATCCATTCTTAGTTCTAAGACTTCAGTATGTAGCCTTAGTTGATCTGTCTCCTGTATCATATTTTGTATTGCATCTGCAGGGTTGTGTAATGAAGAGCCAATTACTGGTGTTTTAAGATGTGTTTCTTTCCTATACATTGCAGAGTATCGTTCAAATTTCTTTATTCGCCCATCATGTCTACTAAATTTATCTTGGCAGCTTCTTTGTTGCTATTCCCATTTCTAGCAGAGCCACCATTTTCTCCTCACCATCTGTTCATGACGTAGGACAATCTTTCTTTCCCCAAAATCCTTCCTTTTGTTAGTTCTTATATGCAATGCCTTTATCAGGTTTCTAAGCATTGACAAATATTGTTTGGATAACTATTGATTGTCACTTTCTAAGTACTGTATTTCACTTTTCAACTGCTATCTCCATGGCATTACTGAGCCATACCAGATGACCTCCCTTTGCTGTTGACTCTAAGTGCCTAAACCTTAACTGCCCTAATCTTAGGATGATAGGAACATATATGATCAAATGTAAACCTACAGTTAACATTAGTAGGAGTTAAGGTTTTAACCAAGAAAGAAAAAAATGTAAATTCTAATTAAATAATGAGAATTTAGAAATCATGTTCCACAATATATGTTTAGGATATTATATTGTGATGATGGCAAGTGCATGAAATGTTTATGTTACCTAAAGATGAAGACGGAAACATTTTTAATAGCTTTACAGCAGCAGAACTCACTGATACATGTAAGTATGGCATAGCCATGTTGCAAGGAATAAAGAACCAAAGTCAGCATGTGTATTGTGTTACTAAATTTTGCAAATGACACTCACTGAGAAGTCTGGCCTCCATCTCAAGGATGGACATCTTGTTGTTGGTACATGACTAAGATGGATGCTGTTAGATTCCCTGCAAGGCTGGGACAGCAAGTAAGTGCTTTGGAAATTTTTTACCCCCTCAAAGATTTTGTGTATTATCATTGGAGCATTGTCCCAATGAGGATAGAGTGAGACTATATACTACTTTTTTGAGGCATTAGCCACATTAAAGTGGTAACTGGGCTATGTATCTTTGGGAGGCTCTATAATGTGGTGATAAGTCCAAGTATGAATATATCCTCCACATATTTACAGCTACATTTGTGAGCATAAAAAGCATTGGTACACTAGAGCGGTGAGGTGGGAGTGAGACTGTCACCTTGACAATGAAGGATTTAAATTTGTAACCCCCCTGCACTAACTCGGGCAGTCACTTAGATATGTATCTAAGATTGGTGGAATTTATGCTGTGAACGCAAAAGGTTATGAAAAAGTAATGTAGATCCAGAAATCATGAGTCATGTCATTGCTGATGAACTCACCATTTGAGTTAAAACCAAGTCACATGATAAGGAACCCAGTCACATGATAAGGATAGCCTTCCATATCTTCCTATAGGTAGAAGCTCAAACCTGCAGTTATGGAACTGAACCCTATTAGCTGGCTACCCTCAAGGATATGGCATGAGTCATTCAAGGAGTATATTTATTTATTCATTTATTTTATTTTATTTGTATTTGTTTTCTGGGGTAGAGCACTGATTTCCATGGACCTTTTTCAGACTCAGCCCGGGAGTGGTGTCTGGTTAAGTGACTTGGTCAGGGTCACACAGTTAGACAATGGAGGCTGATATCTCTAGCCTGGTAATGGTGGCAGGCAAGACAGTGAGGGAAAAACAAGAAATGCTGTTGTAGAGATGGACAAGGTAGTTCAACATCTGTGAAAACTTTGCAGGGTGAGCAAATTTGTTTGATTTATGTTGTCTCAATCTTTAAAGTAAACAAAAGAGCTCACATATATTGGGGCCTAGTCAAACTTCATTTGAAGATTTATTTAGAGTTTGCATCTACTAAAAACTGGGCTGTGGGCAGCAAGCCAAGCTAAGTCCTTGCTTTATGTCTCAGTAGCTTAATGGGTAGTGGGTCCAGGGTATGAATACACGGAAGGAGAAATATGTATTTATCTATGTAGCCAAATGGGTAGAGTTACAGCCTTCTGAGCAGTAGCTGCAGGGTTTGAATATATGGAAGGAAAATGAGGATTCCCACACACAACACCAGAGATTTAGGGACTGTCAAAGAATCTAAAACATAAATAGGGTCTTTCAGCCTTCTTTAATTAGTCCTCAGTAGACTGGAATAATAGTTTGAAAATGTTTTTGAAGCATATCCAGGTAAATCATGTAACCCTTAATTAAGTTAATAATTTTGATGTAAATATTTCAAGAAAGGAATTAGGCAAATGTCTTTTATGCAGGAACAGCTAGAAGCAGGATAAATATATTAGTCAGCAAAACTGCTGTTACTATGTGGATCGGAAGTACATTTATGTCATACAGGGTGTAACAGGAGGTATGCGCTGTATGGGCTTTGGGCGGCTGAGTGCTCCCTAAATGTATTAAGTGAGGAACTATATTTGTCTTATTGAAATGTTGAAAAATAATATGAACAGACTGAAGAGATGAAATAATGAATTAGGGGAAATTATAAAAGAACAAGAAAAGCTGGACAAAGATTTTGGTAAGGACACTGGAAATGGAATGTATTAAAAGTACAAAATTAGCAGAAGTTAAAGAAAACACAGAAAATGAAATAAGAAAAAAATCAATACCATATTTTAAAACATAATGGAAAAGAAGACAGTGAGAAAGTATATTTGAGGAAAATATGAAGGGGCAGATAATTAGAAATGACAGCTGTTGCCAGAAAGAGTACGCAAATGTAAAAAACAGAAAAAAATATTTATGTTATACTAATAACTGAAAATAAAAACATCAGAAAAGGCCTGGAAGCTTATTAGAATGATTGTTAGCAACATAAAATGTGGAGACAAAGATTAGTAATTGCAGAATTCTTGAAGAACATGAAATATGATTTTGTATGTAAATATTAGGAAATTATTATTTTGGGAAACAAGCAATAAGATTTTGAATAAAATTTTATATGATCAATGGGAACAGATGAAGGTTCAGAGCTAGCATTTTTCTTAAACTTATTACAGCATGAAGAGTTGTGTGTTAGATATAGGTTCATAGGTTCATAGGTTCATACTAGGCTATCTGCCCTAGGGCATTTATAAGCCTAGCCAGAGTGTGTTTGGCTTTCGCCACCCATTTTAAATTAATTTAAACCTTTTTCGAGGTTACTATACTGTGCCTCTGTCTAACAGTGACACAGAAGTGATACCCAGGGTAAACCTACGATCTTCCATCCACTCATCAAGATTCCTCTTGAAGAGAGTCAATGAGGGACTCTGCCTAACCTGGACTGGGATTTTATTCCAGAGTGAAGGGAGCCACTGGGTTATGAATCTGTCCCTCCAGCATGTCCTATTTATTTCAGTGCTGAGGTTCAAGTCTCTCGAGCGCGTAGTTCGATGGGATTTGGATTTTCTGAGGTGCAGCATGTCCATTAATTCTGGGTTGGACATGGCTTTATACGTCAGGCACAGATTGCCTCTGAGCAGGCAGTATGCCACTGAATAGAGCTGGTGTTTCTTTAATCGGGCAGCATATGGCATCTGTTTGAGCCCTTTGATCCTCTTGGTGAGGTATTTTTGGGGTCTTTCCAGTTGCTGCAGGTGTCTGATAAGGTACATCCCAAAAGGGCCATTGTACTCAATTATGGGCCTGATGAGGGATGAGTAAAGAGGCATGATGACCTCCCCTGATCTAGATGTGAATCCCTTCATGATTAGGTGGGCTATATAAAATGTTTTTCTAACCACTTTGGCCACGTGGTTGTCAAATGAGAGATTGCTATCAACTTGGATCCTCAGGTCTCTAATTACTTCTTCTGTACTTAATGGATTGCACCTATGTGGTAATTTGTGGGCACTTTGTTTTTGCCAAAGGGGATGCCTATACACTTTTTGGCGTTTGCTTGAGGCCATGGCTCTGGCACCAGTTGTCTGTTTCTATGAGGCCCTTTTGGAGGATGCTTGTATCGGCTGGAGAGTCGATTATGGCGCCCAGTTTTCAGTCATCTGCGAACGTGGTCAGCCACAGTCCTTCCGTGTTGGCCTGTACCTCCGAGAAATATATACCGAACAGGAGAGGTCCCAGGACTGAGCCTTGTGGGGTGCCACTTGTAACTGGTTTGGAGTCTGACATGGCTCCAGCAATTCTAACCATGTGGGTTCTGTCCTTGAGCCAGTTTGCAGCCCATCTAGTCACATAGGGGTTTATATTTAAGCTGGTGAGCTTATCTATAATGCCTGAGTGGGGTATTGTATCGAAGGCTTTTGCGAGGTCCAGGTAGGCTGTGTGGACCACCTTCCCCTCGTCAATGGCCTTGGTGACTGTTTCAAAGAAATCAACTAGGTTTAAGAGGCAGGATCTGCCCTTAACAAAGCCAAACTGGGTAGGATCCAGTGTCTGTAGGTCCCCAATATCTTTATTTATGAGGTCCATGATGATCCTTTCCATAGCTTTTCAGACCAAGCTAGTCAGGCTTATGGGGTGATGGTTTCCAGGATCCGTTGAGGCACCACCTTTGTGGAGAGGGACCACTGTTGCTGTACGCCACTCTTTGGGTACATATCCTGTAGTAAGGCTGAGATTGAACAGTAGTTTTATGTTTGGGTTTAGCTCTTCTTGGAGTTCATGTAGGATGCAGCCCAGGACACCATCTGGTCCCATTGATGCTGTGTTTTTTGCTTTGGAGAGGGCAGCTCTTACCTGAGCATCTGAGATGTCATGGGGACAGCACTCTGCTGGGATAGATATTTGCCCTTTTGGTGGGGAATATCAACATACTGAGCTTTGGCAAGATACTTTAACATATAGGTAGCTGCCAAATTAAACGAGAGATGAAAACTATACTAGAAATGCAGATGATATTTAAGTAATCTGTGAGGGTTGTTTATTTATCCTGTGTTGACTCGGTTAGTCCCACTTGGCTAGTGATGTCTTTTCAGGTATCTTTAATGTTCACCTGCGTTATCACTCACTCGAGTAGATGGGATCTTGGTTTAATGTCTCATCTGAAGGACAGCAATTCAGGAATGCAGCACCCCTTGGAGTGGGAATAGAACCCACAGTGTGCTACCTGTTGCACTACTGACACTGATGACTTGTTACAAATTATTAAATGCTAGAATTACATGTGAGCACAGACACTGGGGGATGCAGAAGCCAGTGTATTTCTTCGTGTTGGTCCCAAGGCCATATAAATGGGGAGGGGTACATCAGGAAGGGAATCCAGTGTAAAATTTTTGACAGATCAAATATAAGGACTAAAATTACAAGTGAACAGTTGGCATTAGAAGTGAGAATGGCAGCAAGGGAGGAGGATCTGTTTTATAAATATTAGACATTTGATTTTCTAACCACTGGCTTTGAGACATGAAAAAGCACGAAGACAGAGACTAGGCAGATTTGTGTTTAACACGAATGGTAACAGAAAATAAAATAAACAAGAATGATTGTTTACAGTTATAAGAATATCATAAAATGAAAGTATTTTTTAAATGAAAATGCAATGATATAGAGTACTGAAAGAAAAGCTTAAAGTAGAATATAATATAATAAAGTAAAGAGCAAGTCAAAAGAAGAAGAAAGACAGCAGTTATGAGGAAATGACAGTGAAATGTGAAAATATACTAGAAAACCTGCTGAAAATTGCTGAAGTTGTTTAATGGAAATGATAAGAAGATACAACAAGGGTTTAAAGTTAAAAGAAAGATGGTAGAAGTATTTGTATTTCTTCATTTTGCTGTTGGGACAGAAGAACACGTCTTCTGAAATGCAGATAAATGCACAGTAGCATAGCAGGGCTATCAAAAATATAGGCTAAAGAGATGCGAAGAATGTTGAAAGACAATGAAAGAAGAAAAGAAAAGTTAGGAAAAGAGGAAGATGAAATTAAATGTGGATGCATAAACAGTAAAAATGTTTGCCGAAGAATTGTAATGAAGAGGAAAAATTGAAAATGAAGAGGGCACAAATCTTCAGACTGAAGAGGTTAATTTTAGGTAGGCCATGCAATCAATTGATAAGTGCAATGATCTTTTTGAGAGGACAGTGCAGTGCAAAAGCACTGTGTTATATAAAAATGTGTTAAGTAGAAATGGAAGACAAGCTGGTAGTGGAAGGGATATGGGGGAAGGACAGGTATCAGCTGTATCTTTCAGGCAGACTTTGGGTGACACAGTAGATGTACAGATATGTATCAAACTTTGTAACAATCTTCAATGGTATACCTACTACACAAATAAAGTAAAGGCCTTCAGTACCATACCAGGTTGCTTCATTATGGCTGTTTGCAGTGGTTTAATGAATTGTGTATAACCCTATTCTCTCACTGTCGGTGCACAATTTTATGCTAGACTTAATAAATTTATTGCTTTTTATTAGGTAATTGATCTGGCAGATTAAAGTAACCCAGCCCAAGGCATTCCCAGTACTTATTTTGCCATTCCATAAGTCAGAGTGGAGTCAGATCAGAGGTACATTTACAATTACCCATCCATTTGTCAAAATTGTATTTGAGGATGGTCAGGGATATACTTTGCTTAACACTAAAGGGAAAACTGTTCCAGAGAAGAAGAATTCATTGGGATAGGTATCTAGCCCTAGAGTAGGTCTTGTTTATGGTACAGTACAGTTTTTTTGTCTCTTTGTAAGTTTTTGCAGAGTAATAGCTTTTGTATGTATGTAGGAGGTCAATCAGGAATGTGTTTGAAACCTTGTAAACTTAGCATGGGGCACCCATTGTTGTCTATGAATCTGTACACAATGAACATGAGAGAGACATAGCCTTAAGATGTTCTGCATAGATCATGATTTTCTTGGTGATAAAGTGTTGGTGTCTTTCCAGATGACACATATGCCTAGACAGGTACATGTGGAAGGAAACATTATAGTCTATGTTGGACCTAATAACTGGGAAGGTGGAGAGGGTTGATAACATCCTTAGACCATGAATCTATGCCTTTGGTAATAAATTGGGCTAGTTAGAAAGATATTCTAATAACCATATCATTTAGTGGTAAAAGGAAAGCTCATTGTCAAGAAAACTGCATCTGTCCCTGATTAATGAATTGATCATGAGAGGGTTACTATTAACATGGTAGGTGCAGGGTTCCTATTACGTTATCGAAGTTTTGAAACTTCGAACATGACAAGATCAAACTTGTCTGTTCGAAGTTTCAAAACTTCAAACATGTAAAAAAAATAAATAAAGTATGCAACAATAAATTAACTGTTGTAAGCAGGGGGGCAAGCCCCCCTGCACCCTACACCCCCTGCTCTTTAAATATACCAACTCCAAGATTGCACTACAGTGCAGCAAAGGGAAATATTCCCTATTCCCTTATCTTGCCCCCTGCTTGCAACAGTTAGTTTACTTTTGCATGTTTTATTATTTTTTATTTTACATGGTCGAACTTCTGCAAGTTCGACTATATGGTTTCATCCATATAGGGTTCAAACTTGTTGAAGTTCGATCACATAATAGGAACCCGTAGATGCATGGGTGTACAGGTTTACCCAAGGTCATAATGCCACAAGTTTTAGCAGTTAGGTTTAGACCATTGCCCTGACACCCTCTGTTTATATAGCTAGTCCCTCTTGTACAATATCAAAGCACTTTAAGGAGTGGATGATAGCTCCAAGCATGCAGTAATCTGCAAACTTTGTCATTTAAAAAGTATTTGGATCAGTGTTGATGTCATGGAAGTAAATATGTAACACAAGCAACCCTATACCCAGCTTTGGGGGACAACGTGACAGACAAGATTTTTAGAGGACACGGACTACAAAATCCTGATTTGATGCTTTTTCTCTCTGTGAGCCAGTTTGCTATCTAGTGGGTTACGGGTGGGTTTATGTTTAGTCTAGACATCAATAATGCCTGAGTGCAGAATGCTATGTAAGGCCTTTGTCAGGCCAAGATATACAATGTGCTCTGACTTGCTACCATCTGGCACCTTTGTGAGACATTCAAAGAAATTCAATAGGTTAAGCAGACAGGATCACCCATTCACAAAACCAAACTGCTTTTGACAGAGGGATTGTAGGCTGTCAATATCTTTGTTTAAAAGGTCCAAAATGATGCCTTCCATTATTGTGCAGATAAGGTTGATAACGTTTAATTGTCTCTAACTGCCAGCATCAGTGACACTGCCATGTTTGTGGAGAAGGATCATCACTGCTGTTCTCCATTCCTGCAGTACAAAACGTGTTGAAAGGCTAACGTCAACCAGATATAGGAATAGGTCTGTGAGCTGCTTATGACTGACCATAGAGCACCCGTGTGCATTGTCAGACGCCACAAAGATAAACCAGATATAGGAATAAGTCTGCGAGCCATTGCTTTTTACTGACAATAGAGCACCCTTGTGCGTTGTCAGACGCCACAAAGATAAACCAGATACAGGAATAAAATATAGCAACACAGTAGCAAAAAGCAGCAAAGAAAACCACAAAGTAATCCACAAAATGCAGAAACACTTTATTCCTCTGATGTCTCGGCCTAAGCCTTCAAGGAGTAAAGAACTCACAAAATGCACAATACATATATAACAATCACAAGCTAATTAAACAATAAAAACAATTAAATTAACACCCTCCAATTGAATTCTTCATTTAACCCATGAGGGTACATAGTACCAAATTTTAAAATGTAAATAGCTTCCTTGGATAGCAAATAATGCTTTATGTTACAAGTATCAAAGCAGGACAAACTTATTTTTTCCAGAACAGTACCTTGGAGCCCCTCATTTTTGCTATCATGGCATTTTTTAAAATGCATAGCCACAGAGCTTTCCTCTTTCTTATTAACAATATCCCTGGCATGTTCCATTAATCTCAACTTAAATGCCCTTTTGGTTTCCCCAATATAAAATTTATTACATGGGCATCTAAGTGCATAAATCACACCTTCAGAATTACAAGTAAAATAATTACATGTATTAAAGCCCACACTATTTATATAAGGAAAACTATTGACTACAAAGTTACATGCTCTACATTTGCCATACTTAAAAGTACCACTAGGGGGTATACTATCAACAAGACTAACAGAGGGCAAAAGAAATTTGCTGTTCACCAAGAAATTTTGGATATTCCTGCCTCTCTTATAAGAAAATCTCAGTCTACCATCTAACCATAAAGCTACATTATTAAATGAAACAAAATATTCCCAATAATATTTAACCAACCTAACAAATTCAGGACTAAAATTACTATATGTAATCACAAAATATAAAATCTCATGCTGTTTGTTAATTTCCAAGCTAGATGTTAAGGTATATTTTTATCTATATTATTATTAATTCTCCTAACACCTATATTAAACAGCCTTTCATAACTTCTCTGAACCAGTTCATCACTATATCCTCTGCGTTTAAACATTCCCATAGTTGCATCTAATTCCCGATGGAGAATAGATTCAACGTTGCATAATCTAGACACCTGCAACATTTCACCATATGGTAAAGCTTCTAATGTATGAGGGGGATGGCAACTCATCCCATGCACATAATGAGTACCTTCATCAAATTTTCTATTAACTGATGTTTCCAATCTATTACCATCCTTAATATTTAACACAACATCCAAAAAAGAAACATTCACACCCATTTTAAAACCATCAAATTCTAACAAAAATCTATTATTGTGTAATTCAGAAATAAAATTATCAACAAAAACCTTACCATCTTGAACAAGAAAAATTAAATCATCAATAAACCTATAATATCTAACAACATATTTACAAAAAAAATAATTTCTATACAAATACTCAGACTCAAAAAGGCCCATAGCCAAATTTGCATATATGGGGGCAAAAGCTGCCCCTATGGCCGTACCTTTTTTCTGTCTATAAATAAAACTCAAAAAAATTATGTGTTAAACAAAAATAAATAAGTTCTCTGATGTATTCTGTAACTGGATAATCACCCATAAAGAACCTTAAAGCCTCCATGCCAAATTCATGGCTTATGTTTGTATATAGGCTCTTAATGTCAAGGGTTAACCAGTACATACTCTCATTCCACTCAACATCCTTGATTTTATTCAAAAAATCAAAAACATCACAAATATATGAAGGTAATGTTCTAACTGTTGGTAACAAAAAACTATGTAAAAAAAGCCCTATATTATGTAAAAAATAATTACATCCAGAAACAATGGGTCTTCCAGGGGGTGATGCTAGGCTTTTATGTATTTTTGGTAAGCAATAATAAAAAGGCCATTCTACAACCTTCTATATTAAACTTTCTTTTAACATCTGCATCTGAAAAATAACCCAATCTCTCACCTTTCTTCATTAATTCAATGTACTCAGAAACAGAGTCACTGTACATAATAAATTCCACCTTTTCATAAACATTATCATTATTTAAATGCTCTTCACACATTTTAAGATATTGTGAAAAGTGCAAAACAACCAATTTATTACCTATATCAGAAGGTTTAAATACAATTTCCTTCATTTTACTTAACATAAGTAAAGCCTTCCATTCCTTTTGGGTTAAATTATAAAAATTATCGGATTTACTTCTCAAAAACTCATTATGTGCACGTTCAATAGAGAAATTCAATAAATTGGTGAAATGTGTAACATCATTATTCAAAACTGAAGGCATAAAATTACTTTTTGTTTTGATACATTCAGTATCCAATTTATAATAAGCGTTACATATATTGTCAGAATCACAGGTATGAAAACTGTCCATAGATGAGTCGAGGCTGTCACTAGATAAAACTTCATTCATATCCACATTTAAGTTACGAAAAAAACTTTTCAAATGCAGTTTCCTACAAAACCTAAAAACATCACTTTTAATATCATACAGACGAGATACGACTGTAGGAATAAACTTAAGTCCACAATTAAGAACTGCAAGTTCAAGTTCAGAAAACGAGTGGCCAGAAAGATTGTCGACATAATTAGACATGGAAGGTAAAGAAAGGCAGCTACCATTTACCTCTCTTGTAACCCCCATGGAAATGCTGTTCCTTCTGCGCTGGTGCCTGTGCTTCTCGTTGATGTTTTCTTCCCTGTTGACCTCCTTTAAAGTTGGCGTTTTCACCACGAAAAGTCTGTTGGAATCGATAAGGGTGTTGTGCAGCTGGCAATACAGGGAATTCAGAATTCAAGTCCCCTTCCTGTTCATACGATGTATTAAAGCCTTCTGAGGCTGAATAGGATGAGTTGTGATTCCGCACATCCCCAACTTGATTTTGAAAATGAACGCGATTACGTGGCTTCTTTCTATTGGCTCTTGAAAGAAAAGCCTTGCCATTTTCATAATCACGTAGATCTCTAAGTAATTTCCCTTTCTTTCTTTCAAGTAACACAGTTTCATATTCTTTCAATTTAATGTTAATTTTACACAGAAAATCATCTACTATAGGGGTAGAAGTACATGTCAAGAGATCGTCACAGTTTTTTAATTTCAGCACCCAGTTCCTTCTGTTTTACTCTGTCCCGTTCAATAAGTATTTGGACACATTCAGAAGCACAAGTATGTGCAGCTGCTACCCAACATTTGTGAAAGGCAATATCAGTTTCTTTTTCTAAATCAAATGGAGTAGATGGGTCCTTATACGCCCTCAAGCCACGAGGTGTAATGTCCAAATCAGCATATTTCTGTAAGCCAGACAAATTGAAAAATGTAGCAGTTTCATTCCACATACATTTTTCTAATTCTTCAAAAGCAGACTTATTTTCAGGATTAAGAGACACAGGTAATGCCCGATCTACATTATTAAAATGATTTGGATGGCGTTTGTTACTGTCTTCTTCCCATTTTTCCCAAGTTGTAAGCACATTCCCCACCACATTTCTCTGAACAGAACCACGCTCCAGGCAATCTGTAGAGTTGGTGAGGAAATTATCAAGAGACCTTTGAGTACCATCCACATTATCTCGAAAAATATGCGGTAGATGTAATTTTGGATCACTAGCCATGGAACCAAATATAGAAACACAGTAGCAAAAAGCAGCAAAGAAAACCACAAAGTAATCCACAAAATGCAGAAACACTTTATTCCTCTGACGTCTCGGCCTAAGCCTTCAAGGAGTAAAGAACTCACAAAATGCACAATACATATATAACAATCACAAGCTAATTAAACAATAAAAACAATTAAATTAACACCCTCCAATTGAATTCTTCATTTAACCCATGAGGGTACATAGTACCAAATTTTAAAATGTAAATAGCTTCCTTGGATAGCAAATAATGCTTTATGTTATCCATTCACAAAACCAAACTGCTTTTGACAGAGGGATTGTAGGCTGTCAATATCTTTGTTTAAAAGGTCCAAAATGATGCCTTCCATTATTGTGCAGATAAGGCTGATAACGTTTAATTGTCTCTAACTGCCAGCATCAGTGACACTGCCATGTTTGTGGAGAAGGATCAGCACTGCTGTTCTCCATTCCTGCAGTACAAAACGTGTTGAAAGGCTAACATCAACCAGATATAGGAATAAGTCTGTGAGCCACTGCTTCTTACTGACAATAGAGCACCCTTGTGCGTTGTCAGACGCCACAAAGATAAACCAGATACAGGAATAAGTCTGCGAGCCACTGCTTCTTACTGACAATAGAGCACCCTTGTGCGTTGTCAGACGACACAAAGATAAACCAGATACAGGAATAAGTCTGCGAGCCTCTGCTTCTTACTGACAATAGAGCACCCATGTGCATTGTCAGACGCCCAAAGATAAACCAGATACAGGAATAAGTCTGCGAGCCACTGCTTCTTACTGACAATAGCGCACCCTTGTGCATTGTCAGAAGCCACAAAGATAGTATCATTTACTGAAAAATGATCACTTGGACCATGATCAGATTTGATCTTTGATAGGAGAATGTAGGCCTAATGTCATGTGTAAGACAGCTGGAGGGGGGGGGGGTTGAGATAACTTTATCTGCTAATATGTTTGCAACTTCCTCAGGGTCTGCGCAGGTGTTGTTAGAGTGCATTAACTCAGTGCAATGTTGAGTGTTGTTCCTAAGGTTTCTGACATTGTTAAACTGCCTTTAGTAGAGGTAATGCTTTTCATTTCATACTTAGCCTTTGTAGACATGATTTTGTTTCTAGATTAATTGTTTAACTGATTGAGTGCTGTTATGGAGCATGAGGTTTTCAACTTATTCCTAAGGGTAAGAAGATTTCTTCTTTTGTTATAAAGATTGTTTATACCTGAGTACCACCATAGCAGTTTGGTCCTAAACTTTGCACTGTATTTAATTTGGATTGGAAGCAATGTATTGATGCAGGAATTCAGATAAGAATGGAAATTATCTGTCAATATATTGTTATTGGCTACTGGGTCCTTGACAGTTGGGTAGGCTCTCAATCACTGCAACTTATTAGCTAGTTGCATATGGTAGCCATAGAGGAATCCTTAAAGGTTGTAGAGTTTACTGGACCACTTAGGTTGAGTTCTAATGGTGAAATCTATTGAAAGGTGGATTAGCAAATTACTAAGGATTGAAGTCACTAAATAATGTCAGACGTGCGAGTTTCAGACTTCATATCCCTCAGAAAAATGTATGCTAGGACAAATAATGTTATTCTAGCAAATTTCTAAGTTTATAAGTGCAATATTTAAACTCTGTCCCTAATTTTTGGCCTTTGTCATAGGTTCATAGGTTCATAGGTTTATACTAGGCTATCTGCCCTAAGGCATTTATAAGCCTAGCCCAAATTTTTGTGGCTTACGCCATCCCTTATATGAAAAAATACTGTGCCCATTAGTTTGTTGTGCCTCTGTCCAGCAGTGACACAGAGATGATTCCCGGGGTAAACCTACGATCTCCCATCCACAGGTCTAGATTTCTCTTGAACAGAGTCAGCGAGGTGCTCTGCCTCACATGGACCGGGATTTTATTCCACAGCATAGGGAGTCTCTGAGTGATAAATCTATCCCTTCCGCACGTCCTATTTATATCCGTGCTAAGGTTTAAGTCGCTTGCTCTAGTGGTTTTGGTGGATTTGGATTTTTTGAGGTGGAGCATGTCCATTAATTCCGGGTTGGACATGGCCTTGTATGTCAGGCACATGTCACCTCTGAGCAGACGGTATGTGACTGAATAGAGCTGGAGTTTCTTCAATCTGGCAGCATATGACAGATTTTGGTGTCCCTTTATCCTTTTGGTGAGGAACTTTTGGGGTCTCTCCAATTGCTGCAGATGTCGGGTGAGATACATCCCGAATGGGGCATTGTACTCGATCATTGGTCTGATAAGTGAAGAGTACAGGGAACAATGACCTCACTAGATCTGGATGTGAATCCCTTCATGATCAGGTGGGCAATGTAGAAGGTCTTTCTAACCACTTTAGCAACGTGAGTGTCAAAGAAAGGCCACTGTCAACCTGGGTCCCCAGGTCCCTGATAACCTCTTCTGTGCTTAGTGGATTGCCACCTATATGGTAGCTTGGGGTTACCTTGTTTTTCCCGAAGGGTATGACTATACATTTTTGGCATTTAACTTCAGGCCATGGCTCTGGCACCAGCTATCTGTTTCCGTGAGTCCCTTCTGAAGGATATCCGTGTCCGATGCACTTTCCACTATGGCGCCCAGTTTGCAGTCGCCTGCAAACTTTGTCAGCCAAAGTCCTCCCATGTTGGCCTGTACTTCTGAGAAGTAGATGCCAAACAATAGGGGGCCAAGAACCGAGCCCTGTGGGACACCACTTGTGACCGGCTTGGAGTCTGACACAGCGCCAGCAACTCTAACCCTGTGGGTTCTGTCCTTAAGCCAGTTTGCAACCCATCTTGTGACATATGGGTTTACATTTAAGCTGGTAAGTTTTTCTACAATACCCGAGTGGGGTATTGTGTCGAAGCCTTTGCAAGGTCAAGGTAGGCTGTATGGACTGCCTTTCCCTCATCAATGGCCTTGGTGACTGTTTCGAAGAAGTCGACCAAGTTCAAAAGGCATGATCTTCCCTTGACAAAGCCAAACTGGGTCGGGTCCAATGTCTGCAAGTCCCCTATATCTTTGTTTATGAGCTCCATTATGATCCTCTCCATAGCTTTGCAGACTAGACTTGTTAAGCTTATGGGGCGGTAATTACCAGGGTCCGTAGAGGTGCCGCCTTTGTGGAGTGGGACCACAGTTGCCGTACGCCACTCCTTGGGCACGTATCCTGTGGTAAGGCTGAGATTAAACAGCTGCCTTATGTGCGGGTTTAATTCCTCATTTAGCTCATGTAGCACACAGCCGGGGACACCATCCGGTCCCATTGATGCTGTGTTTTTAGTTTTAGAGAGAGCAGCTTTCACCTGTGCATTTGAGATGTCCGGGAGGCTGCACTCGGCTGGGATAGTTATCTCTCCTTTAGGGGGGGAGAGGGGGGTGAAGTTTGCACTGAACCTGTCTGCCAGTATGATGGCAATGTCTGTGGGTTCAGTGATTTTTGTATCATTTTGGACTAATTCTGAGCATATCTGGGAGTTTTCACCCAGGTTCCTAACATAGCTGAAAAAGGCCTTATGATTGTCCTTTGAATCCATGGCAATTTTTCTCTCAAAATTGGCCTTAGTTGATTTTATGAGTGCTCGTATTTTTTTACTAATAATGATCAGGGGTGACTTCCCTTTTATGGATTTTGTTCTATCATGTAAAAGCTTTCTCCTCTTATTGTAAAGTTTGTTAATGGCTGGGGTCCACCAGACTGGACGTTTGCCCTTTGTGGAAAGAGTCTTGGTTTTATTTGGGATTGCCTGATCCATGCAGTCCTGGAGGTGTTCATAGAAGGCATTTGTAAGGGCTTCCGCAGCTTGGGTTGTGGTTTCCTCTGACTCAGGGGCCTTGAAGGATACCACACCAGTCTTGAGTAGTGTGAAGTTTGCTTTAGAGAAGTTCTTCACTATGGTCTTTTTTGTTTGGGGTGGGGGCGGGATGTGGATTTCCAGTGAGATTAGTTTATGATCAGATCTCACCAATGAGGGATATACTTCCAGTGTGGAGCATTTTGTCCCCATGTTTGTGACAATGAGATCTAAAATTTAGACTCTATCCAGGTTTCTTGTGGTAAGAGAGATGTGAAATACAGGCATTTGTTTGAAGGTGCTCTATGTGTAAATAAATATTGCCATCATGTACTCAAATACTCTATGACCTTTTTTGCAGTGTTCTCCATATTGCCAGTGGCTAGCTGAGTTGTGTAGTATTTAAATATTCAATGTATGGAAGTCTAATACTGTATTTAAAGGTTCAGGATTGTTATGTAACTAAGGTAAGAATACTGCTGATGTAACAGTAGACATAGATCGTTATGCCTTAAAAATATTTGTAAAAGAACAGTCTGGGGATTTGAAAATGAATGTGATGAATCATCTGTGGAGAAGCACTATGGATACCATAGCCTTAGCTCAGTCTTTCATCTGTAAGCTGACTAAAACCAACCTGTAAAGTACCTTGCCAAGCTAAAGATCACTGATCAGAGGAATGGATTCAGAGAAACATAGCTGCTTCAGGCTTTATGAGATTATCACTTGATGTTTGCTTGTCATTTTGTTTAAATTAATTAATTATGAACAGGGATTATTATTTTGGAAATAATACATGGTGTTCAATGGTGTAGCAGATTTTAATTCTACCTCATAGTTCTTGTTTTCTTGTTCAGTTTCCAGCTGGGATCGAGTACAGTATTTTATTTTAGGAAAGTAGTTGACAGGTTACTTTACTTGTTTAAAAAATATATATGCTGATTGAAAATCTAGTAAACACAAAATATGTACATAGTAACTGTAATATAAAACAAAATTACAACATTGAAGAATCAAGTCCATAGGTTCATAGCTGTATACTAGGCTAATGACCACTGAGACCTTTATAAGTCTAGCCGTGCATCCCAAATATATTCTGCAAGTTTTTTATACCTTAGAGGTTACTTTAAGGGGTATATGTAAGCTAGGGTATGATTTACAGACTACCTGTGTCCATGAGAAACATAGGCGCTAGATGTGTTGTGAATGTTTGATTTCATATCCACTAGTCCTGGTTATGCTTGAATAAGGTTATTAAAGTACTCTGCTTCAAATGGATGAGAAGCTTGTTTCAGAGGAGGGGGCTTTCTGAGAGACATACCTGTCTCTCCAGCATATCCCAGTGATGTCACAAGCAAAGTTTAAAACTGAGTAGTTCTGAAGCTTTTGGCATTGAGGATGCATAAAAGGTCCATCAGAGTAGTATCTAAGCATACCTTATTTACCAGACACAGATTACCTGTCAACAGTCTGTAAGAATCTGTTAGAGAACAGTCTCTTTGGAGGTAGTCTCCATAATCCTAATTTACTGGGCCCTGTCTGAGAGCAAACTGGCTATTCCATGCATAACATAAGAGTTAATGCCTAATTACATGAGTTTGTTTACTTTGTTGCTAGAAAAAGCAAGTCATTATATTTACTGTGGCATAGATAATGGTTCTTTTGGTCATATCTAAAATTGTAAGTTTTGGATTTTGTTATTTGAGCAGACATTTTTTACCCTGGCTCTGAACATCTGGTTCATGAGAAAGTACTGCTTGTTAGGAATTAGATATTTATTATGTCCTCCTGCCTGCTGACCATTAACAATTCTCAGCTACTCTACTACTAATTCATTCTACTGTCACTTTGGACATGTGTGACTCACATCGTTCTTGTGGAGGTGGAATAATTCCCATTCTGTAATGGACATTTGCCTGCTATCTTACTTGGTAGGTGACCCAAGATTAAGCATGTCAGAACTGAGCAGAGGCAATGTCATTATCTTTGCAACTCTAGAGACAGGTCAGGCCTTTGGCTTATCCTAACTTCCAACATCTCAATAGCAACCTGATGACTCTATCTTATGGTACTGGTGACGCTGCATGTGTGATCCCATACAGTGGTAGATAGATCCCACTAACAGTGGTATGAACTACTTGTTTACAGCCTCCAGCGCCATCTACTGTGCCTCAGAGCCTCTGCTAGCATTCACCAGTTCAGCATTCCAGGCTGCTTTACATTCCTTAAGGACTGGGGAGTCATCATTAGCTGTTCAGTCCCACCACCCCCTGGCCAGCTCCTCTAAGGCCTGGATTGTTTTAGCCTTAATCAGAGCTTTATATCTCTGCAAGATATAGCCTGGACAGGTTCTGTATTTTATCGGTGTACAGATCCCCCTACTTGTTACAAAATATTGTTTAAGCTATCTCATAATTTTACTTCTCTTATATATATGCTCATAATGTATATGAGTTTCATATGAAATTATGACAGTTTTCAGAACCATATTTCATTGTCCAAGGCATAATGCATTTTGCTAAAGTTTGCTGTACTATGTAACAAACTCAGTAAAACACAGTAGCACTTTGCTTACTGGAAGGCCCTAAAGATTTTTGAAATGTATATAATCTAAGGATGCCTCTACTTCTCCGTAATCCCAGTGGTAAATTAGTGCAGTAAGTGCTTTAAAGTTTTGGTGCTGTGGGTAGCCCTGCAGGCACAGTACATTTTAGTGTTTACATAATGTTGAGCACATTTAGGTCTATGACATCAAGTTTTGCTTTATATCCATTGATCTGTTTTTTACTGCACATATTTTAGATGAAATGAACACAACAGGAGGCCTCAGAGATTTTATAATTGGACATTCGTCTTTCCAGAATGAAGGAGATGTACCCCTGGAGGAAATTATTTGATTTATATTTAAGTGGACGCCGTTGTAAGAGTCCTCCTGAGAAAACTGCTTTCCACAATTGCATCTTAAAACCCATGTATATTGTATTACTTAATTTTTTTTTCATAATTAGAAAATAAGGACCTGGCATACAGCTTGTCATTATTCCTTCAGTTCATGAAAGTTTGTAAAAATCTAAGGCATATATCTCTAGAGCAAGTAGAACTGCTATGATTAAGGAATGTCAAAACGTTCTGAGAAAATATTCAGAATGAAATATCCAGTCTCACCCTAAGATGCATTTAATGAAACAAGCTTTTCTTAAATATAATGAATAACCCAGGAAACCATTTAAGACTATTATCAGGGCTCCGTATGAATAGTTATAGTGTGTTTGTAATGTTAGGTGAACTTTTAAAGTTTTCTCTGGGGTATATTATCCTTTTGTGTATAAATTATTATGTAGGTATGGCTGCAATGATGCACAACTCAAGTGAACTTCTAGACAAAAGGGAGTGCCTTTGGCTTTTAAATATACTGCTAAAGTACCTCTCACTAACACAAAGCATAAAAGAACTAGATAATGTATGCTGCAAATATCCAGACAGTTGTAGATTTAGGAGAAATGTGATAAATCAGGTTTGCAGCCAAGAATTCACAAATTGTTAATAGTGGAGCCATGCTATACTTCCCAGATAAGTCATGCAATGACATTACAAGCAGTCCCAGGGTTACGGACATCCAAGATGCAGACAACCCATTGTTGCAAACAGACTGCAATTCCCGAAATCACTTTAAAATAAATTAAAAATGTCAGAACATGTGAAATCTTACCTTGCAAATGAAGAAATCTTGGTTTGCAAAGGAATACTGTCCTTTTGCCCGTCAGTGAATTTGGTTGCATCTTTCTCAGCAGCTACATCTGCCTTGAGGGAGAAGATGAAAAGATGCAATTGGTTAACATCACTGCGTTGGAGTTCTGATTGGTCAAGATCACTGTCTTAGTAATAAAGATGCAGTACAGTATTCAAGTAGTTTACTGTACTGTAGAGTAGAAGGATCGAATGACATTGCGGTTCACTAAGGAACTAGGTGACAGTACGAGATGGAAAACATTTGAGTGATGCCTGCACAGAAATCTGAAGTGAAGCTTAAAAAGAGGTAAGTTTAACATATTTTTTATACAGAATGCTGTACTGTACTGTATTGCATTTTTATGTACTATTATTATTTGTCATAAAACAAAGTCTGCAAAATCAGCTAGTAAAACAAAAGAATGAGCTGACACATCACTGTATAAATACTTGTTTAATCCAAAAATAAAAACAGTAAAAAATATATAATAGATGAACAATTTCACACCAAAAGTGCTTCATCAGATCTAAAAACAAACTAACAAACAGTGCTTAAATACAGTCAGGAAAGTTCAAAATCACCTGGTCAAATCACGTGACCTTAGCAAGGGTTTTAAAGGTATATGCTCATTTAATCATTTAAAATTAACATCGATTTAACTTCTAAGCATTCTGTTTTCATTTTAATATCACCTCCTCCGGCTCCTGCATTCAGTAATTCCAAAACTAAAAACTTAAAAGCGTGTTCGGTGATATTGTAGTGTACTGGCTCACCAGATGAGCAGTAGCAAGTACCGCCCAAACCCACGACATTTTGCGTCATTCTGAAATATTGAATATTCATCTGGTCTGTCTGTAATGGTAATGAATATTTATTTTATAAGTGGATATATATATATATATATATATATATATATATATATATATATATATATATATATATATGAAACTGACAGTTCCATACACCGCATTTGAAACAAGTGAAGTTCTATTGTTTGTACTGGCCCTTTCCACTGCCCCACTTTGGCTATACACCACATTGCATTATATAAAATAACAATGCCATACGCCGCATTTGCAACAGGTTATATATATAAAACTGACAGTTCTATATGCCACATTTGCAACAGATGCACACACAATACTTGAACAGCATTTGAAAAGTTGACAACCCTAAGATCTATGCACAGCATTGTATTATATAACATTAAACATGACAGTTTCATACCCCGCATTTGCAACAGGTTTTATATATATATATATATATATATATATATATATATATATATATATATATATATATATATATATATATATATATATATAAAATTTTCACTCACAGTTCCATTGCAATTAGTATATAACATCAATTTTGCACACAGAATACTTGCATGCCATTCATCAAAATCAGAAACAATTTACATGCACAGTTCCATACCCCACATTTGAATTAGTATATAAAATGATTCAACTGGCATTGGCAGCTAACAGTCAGGTATAGCAGCAAGAAGGTATGGACACACATCTAGATTGAAGTATGTTTAATATGGCCACCAACACCAAACCTAAAATATCCATGCCATAAGAAATCAAAATTATAAAATACCAAATTATGAAAGCCAAATGTACACAACAAAAACAGTAGCAGAAGAACTAACTGTAAAACTTTTTTTAATTTCCAGGAAAGTAATTCTCTTTGTCCAGCCTAGCCTGAAACAAAAAGGGTAAAAACAATGTGCTTAGGCACCTGCATTTCAAGGAGAATATATTTATAGGGATGCTAAGTGATTATGCAACTGAAATGGTTCTTTAAAAAGCATTATTAAATGCTTTTCAAAGCCTTTGAAAAGACCGGAGTAGACATTGATTGTATGCATGATATCACTGGCTAATCTGAATGGCATGCCAATCATGCCTCATTTCATATGCAGGTTCGCTTGTCAATCACCCGTGCCATGCCCACTCTTGCACGAAAACGAAGGTGAGCCAGTATAGTACAATATCGCCACATGTTCAATACCAGTGTTGCAAATATGCTTATAAAAAGCATCCCTACTGTCAAGTCTGCTTATGTCATGTAAGTGTTCCCTCATACGACCCTTCAACATTCGATTCGTCTTACCAACATAATAACATTCACATTGATCACAAACATCCAAATAGACCAGGTTGCTACTAGTACAGTCAGCACAGAAGTTGAATTTATATGTCCAGTAGCAGGATGTATAAAGGTATCATCAATCTGAAAGTACTTACACACGTTACATAATCTGCATGGATGCATTCCTTTCCTACCCTAAATACAGGGCCTGTTGCTAACTAGAGGTTTATAGCAAAGCAGTTTCTTAATGGAACAATTATTTCTATAGCAAAAGTGTGGATCTTCACCAAGGAACTCCTTGCATCTGGCATCAGTAGTCAAAATATGTTAGTGCTTCCTAATGATATCACAGATAGGTTAAATATCATTCGAATAGGTAATACACAGTCTAAAATCACTTCTGTTATTATTTTGTCTTACCACACTGTCAATACTATAGTTAGGGAAACAGGGTCTAGCTGAATCATTTCTATGTGATAGAACCACATGATGCTACATCCCTATCTCATGTTCAGGGTACCCCCATAGTGAAAATCCTCACTCAGGGTATGAAAAAAAGAAAGCATATGCTCATTATTTCTAGTCGGTCTTGTATGTTTATAAAATTGCCCTTTCAGCACATTCTGCTTTACATACTTAGGGTCCAGAATTTCCAGACACAAGATATACAAAATGATTAAGAGAGAAATTAGAGGAAAGAAAATACTTCCATAAGAAAAACTGTCAGAAGCTTCAAATAAAAACTTGCATTCATTAACACAACAGATTTGTGAAAAACAGTATATAGATCAAGAAACTTTGATCTGTCTGGAAAAGTGCAAAAATATAAACAACAAAACCTAGAGATTTTTGAAAAGTATAAAAAATGGACATAGGAACGAGAGATTTGATATGGTACAATATTTATGAAAAGGAGAAAGCCAAGCTAATCAATATAAAGATGGCAGCCTCAAAGATATTTAAAGAGAAATACAAGCGAAGGCATCCGGATATGGAAAATTTCACAATAAAAAAATATATCAGCAAGAGGGAATGAAGAAAAGAAGATTAGTAAAATAGAAGTTAAAAAATAGAAGTTGGAGTTATGGAGTGTCTGCGAAGTGAAGGATTTGGTGTAGAAGGTCTAACACAGGATGGAATGAGCCCCCAAAGTAAGGAGAAGCAAAAAGATCAGGAAACATCTGAAGAAAAAATATGGACATGAGAAAGAGAAAGAGATTTAATATGGTGTAATATTTATGCAAAGGAGAAAGGAAAACTAATCAATACAAAAAGAGCAGCACCAAAGATATTTATAAAGAAATACAGGAAAAGGAATCCAGATGTGGAAAACTTTACAATACAAAATATAAGACAATAGGAAAAGTAGAATAGGAGAGTAGTAATGGAGAAATTAAAAAAAACAGAAACTGAGGTTATGGAGTACCTGCGAAGTGAAGAATTCAATGTAGAAAATCTAATTCTGAAAGCACCACAACAGGATAGAGCAATAGACATCCAAATGAAGGGGAAAACAGTAGAACAGGAAGCAAATGGTCAGGTGCCGTATAAAGATATTTTGGGGCCTTCCACAGGAAACCAGTATAAACATTCACTTGAATCTAGACAGCAAGGGAAGGAACAGGAAACTGTGGAAACACTGATGCAGTCAATGTTGAGGAGTGATAGGCCAGTGAGTTCCCATGTGACAGAGCAACAGATGGCACAGGATGAGATTGAAGAGAATGTGCCGCAAGAAGATGTTATAGAACTTTCTTTAAAATGTCCACAGGGAATGGAAAACAAAAAATGTGTCCTCAGTTTAGAAGAAAATGAGCTAAGAGAAGAGTTGCTTGATTTAATAGACATATATAGACATATTAAGATCAATGAAAGAAATAGACTGCAGAAGGTCAATAAAACCCCAAAAGTCAGAAGTTTAATAAAACAAATGAACACAGTAATTAGGAATGGCCATAGAGATCTATGCAACATAACAGAAGTAAACAGGATATATCACTGTGCAGCTAAATTAATAACTAAAGTTCTACCAGAAGAACACGGGGTAGTGAGGGAAAGGAAGGGGAGAAATTGAATACCATCATGGAAGTATCGAATAGAGAAAACTATAAAGCAGTTAAGACAAGAAGTGTCACTGTTAGAGGAGTATAGAAGCGGGAAAATATCAACAAAAATTCTCAGAAAGATAGATGTGATAAAAGCAATGTGCAATATTATAACAGATCAGGATCTATCATGCATTATCGGAAATAAACTAAAAATCTCAGCACAGGTGGAAAAACTTAAAAGATACACAGATAAATATAAAGGAAAAGTACAAAATAAGCAATTTATTGATGACCCCAAAAGGTTTTATAGAGAATTGGGAAACAAGGTAAAAGGAATTGAAAGATGACCAAAAAAGAAAGAAATAGATACAATTTGGAGAAGTATCTGTGAAGATCCTGTGGAACATAAAGATGCTAAATGGATAGAAGAAGTAAAAGAAAGAATAAGAAGTTTAAATGTGTAGGACATGAAATGGGATGAAGTAACAACCAGAGAGATTATAACAAAGTTAATAAAAGCCTCTAATTGTAAAATGCCAGGTCCAGATGCAGTACCTAACTTTCAGTTAAAAGTATTAACATCTTTGCATGAAGATTTAGCCATGAGTAAGAACTATTTACGTGTACACCCTGAACAGACACCAGCCTAGCTAACAACAGGAAAAACAATGCTCCTACTTAAGAATGACCCTGCAAGCTACCCTAAAAATGTATAGACCAATAACTTTTCTTCCAACAACGTATAAACTATACATGGGAATTGATGCTGACAGAGTTTATTGTCATTTAGAAGAAAACTCAATTATGGCAGTAGAACAAAAGGGCAATAAAAGAAAGTTATATGGAACAAAGGATCATTTGTTGTTAAAGTCATAGTGGAAAACTGTAAAAAGGGGAAGAATCTAAATATGGCATGGATTGATTACAAAAAGCATTTGATAGTATCCCACATTCATGGATAAAAGCATGTTTAAAAATTTATAAGATACACCTTACACTGACTACATTACAGTGACCACGAAACTGTGGCAGACCACTTTGCAATTAAGCCATGATAAAGGACAAATTATTATCATGGGGATAAAAATTCAAAGGAGGATATTCCAGGGTGAGTCTCTGTCACTGCTGCTATTCTGCCTTACCCTTAACCCATTAAGCTGTCTACTTAACAGCTTAGGCCATGGCTATAATCCGGCTCCTAGAAAACAACAAAATGTAAAGACTACTCATCTTGCCTTTGTCGATGATTTAAAAATGTATAGCTCATCAGATGAGGAACTGAAAGCACAACTGCAAGTAGTCAAAACTTTTTTCAGATGATATACGAATGTCATTAGATGGTATAAGAATGTCATTTGGTCTTGATAAATGTGCAAAAGCAACCTTTAAAGCAGGAAAACTGAAACACCAGGAAAATATCAGTTTGGGATAAGAATGTGATATAAAAGAACTTGAGCAAGAGGGAGTGTATAAATATTTGGGAATTGATGAAGGATCAACAATAAAGCATGAACAAGTGCAAATAAAATGTAGTAAGGAATACTTTAGAAGACTTAAATTAATCCTGAAAACAGCATTGACATCTAGGAACAAAATTCAAGCTATAAACCGATTTGCTCTTCCTGTCCTAAATTGCAGTTTTGGAGTGACTGTCTGGCCCCAAAATGTGTTTGGTAGATTAGATAGGAAAACAAAAAGGATGCTTCATGCTCACCAAATGATTTATAAAAATCAGTGCACACCAAGATTATATATTCCCTGTTCCGAAGGAGGGATGGGCCACCTTGAAACTGATTGCATGTGTAAATCTGCAATCGTGGAACTCCACACATCTGCTGACCTCATAAGACCCAAACGTAGTGAACGTTTTGAAATATGAGGAGAATAAATCTAAGATCTAACTTTTGAACTTGTAGAAGAATTGTTTTTCCAGCGGTGTCTCCTCCTTAACCCTAAAAAGACAAAACTATTGCTATTTACACCTGCACAAAAGTCCACCCTACTTCACTTCTCTATCAAATCGAAAAATGGTACAGTCATATTTCCTGACACACCACCAAACTCTTAGGAGTAACTATTGACCACGGCCTTAATTATGATGCTCATATCAACACCACAATAAAATCAGTAAACCGAAAACTAGGCTCCCTTTATAAAATTAAACCTTTCCTTACTTCCATAGCTAGAACTACTATTGCCCACACCCACCTTATCTCAACTCTCTTTTATGCTTCTCCTATATATACAAATTTATCCAAAACAAATCTCCACAAGCTGTCAATTTCCTATAATAATATTGCTAGATTTGCCACCATCTCTCCGTTTAGAATCCACTACTGCCAAAATACTGAATCAACTGGGTTGGCTTGAATTGCATAATCAAATCTTATTCCATCAACTGATTATTGCCCATAAAACCCTTTATCACCCAGATAAAACACCAATTCTTACAAGTCTAATCACCCCATATAAAAATCTTTCAAGCCTACGCTCAGCTAATAAACGTCTTGCATCCGTACTGAAACCCAACAATAAAGCAGGCATTCCCTTTTCTCTAACACTGTGGGGAAAAGTTGGAATCTACTTCCTGGTGAACTTACATCTCTGTCCTCTACTACACTTTTCAAAAAGAAACTCAAATCACACCTTACCAGCCACTGGCTATGTCCCTGTACTAACCATGACTAAGACTTTCTCTGTCTATTTTCATCTGTATCAGTTTTTCCTATGCTATTACTCACTTTATTGCCACTTTAAGCCCTCTACCTTCTAACTGTACTTATTGTACCCAGGAAAGCCAGAAATGACATCTCTGTCTCTTTTATGACTTTCTGCCCCCCACCCCCCCCACACACACACACACACTAACTCTCCAATCCTATTTTTAACTAGTCTGTTCTCATATTACTTTCTCTTAACCTTCAGCTGGGAATCAAAAAGGGTTATCTCAACTCATGTTTGTTCTACATGTTCTTCTATATTCCATGTATGCTAAATTGCCTTGTAACACCTATTTTTTTTGTTTTGTCTGTCAAGCTATTTGAAACTCTAATGTTCTGTAACTGAAGTTTTAATGTTCTGTTTCTTTATCTGTTTTATGTGGAGCTTTTCTCCCTGGGCCTCTACTGAAAATGGACATATATCCAGTTAGACTAGCCTGGTCAACAAATGTTAAATAAATAAGATGACTTCTCTGCTTTATTTAGCAGAATCATGTTGGGGTCAAGCAGGAATGGAAATCAAACCAGAGGTAGATAAAAAATAGGCAACAACTGAATGTGCCACAAAACAAAAAAAAAATTATAAGGTGAAAAAACAGATGATTAGGCAAGAAATGTGGAAAATGCATACATTTAGTTGCAAGTATAGAAATCCTCTGGAAGAACCTCATGTTGATCAGGAATGAATGCAGGAATGGTTAAGGAGAGGCAAATTCAAACCAAAGAAGAAAGGTTAATATTGGCGGCCCAAGACAGGGGGCTGCATACACGTTGGTTTTCAAAGTCCATTGAATATGTGGGAGAAACAGACAAATGTGGATTTTGTAAAACCGAATTGGAAACAGCTGCACACCTCGTTGCTGGTCGTGACATACTAATGGCAGAAGGACTGTATACTGAAAGGCATAATGACATGGCAAGACTGTTGCACTGGGGATTGTGCAAACATTATCTTACTGAAGTAGCTGAAAAACACTGGAACATGAGTTACAAAGCGTAATAGAAAATGATAGTTTACATCACATGGGCTCATTCATTACTAACAGTTCAAAAGGCAGATGCTAGAAATCCAGATATAGTGGTCTATGAAAAGAAGACAAAAGTAGCATTGATCATTGAAATTGCCACACCTAGTGACTACAGTGTCTTGTGTACAGAGAGACACAGTAATAAAACATCAGGATTTGCAGGGAAGAAATGAGAGCAACGTGGAAGAGAGATACCCAAACCATGCCATTAGTAGTAAGAGCAACGGGCCTTATAAAAACGAATCCACAATCATATTTAGATTTGTTACCAATACATGTTACACCATACAAACTGCAGATGAAGGGATCTATATTAGATAATTGAACTTTCAAAAGTTTTAGTGTCATATGGTCGACAACATATGATCGAATTTTTGAAAGTTCAAACTTTTTAACAGAGATCTCCATATAGCGCAGAATGGGAAGATTTCCTTTTCTGCATTGTAGTGCAATCTTGGAGTTGGTATATTTAAAGAGCGGGGGGTATGGGGGATGCAGGGGGCTTGCCCCCTGCTTAAAACGTTCAGGTAGGTTATTTGTGTAGTTTATTTTTTTTTATTAGATGTTCAAACTTTTAAAAGTCGATCATATGGTGTCAGTTTTATGACAGTCAAACTTTTGAAAGTTCGATTACCTAATATATACCCAGACAAAGTCATTATTGGGCACATTGTGGGTGTTGCAAAGAGCACTTCTGGCTGACATCAAAGACTGAAACAATACTAATTTCATGAACTTTTGTATTTTGACTTAGGAATGGGGTCCATTCCCATCATGCTATTAGAAACCCAAAAGATATGGAGAAATTAAAAAAGGGTGCATACTTTGGTAGTGCAGTGTATCAACTTTTTTCCATAGCTTAGTATAGAGTTGAGCATCAAATCTATCTGGGGTATTTAAGACACAAACTTCAAGAAAATCAATTGAGGTATGGGAATGCCTAAATGTGAACTTTAAAAAATCAGGGGTCTGATATAAATAGTCCACAGACTCATTCAGGGTCTCTATTGAGCCAGTCCATACAAAGAACACATCATCCACAAAATGTACATAATGTGGGATATACTGGAAAAAATGTTGTCTAGAACATATAGAGACTCTCAATATGCGAGCACCATGTTGGCATAGCTGTTTGCACACCTGGTGCCTATGGCTACCCCCGACCTTCTGATGGTAATAGCCATCATGAAACATAAAGACATTATTATTAAGTATAATTTCAAGCAATGAACATATCAAGTGTATCTGACCTGTGGAATAATCAGAGTTCTTAGACAAAAACAGCCTAACAAAGTCCAATCCTACCTCATTAGGAATTATGGTAAAAAGAGATTCTACATCCATGGTAACCAATATAACATCATTCATACTATTTATGCAAGACCAATCAAACAGTTGCATCAAAAAGTGCTTAGTTTCTCTAAGTACAGTATTTGTCTTATCAATAATAGGGTGTAACTGCTTTTCAACATCGACAAAGGTTCAGTCACCCACCCACAGCCTGAAACATTGGATTTCATGGGTGGGTTACTCAAACATTTATGAACCTTAGGAAGGCCATATAGTATTGGAACACTAGGAAATTCAACCATAAAGTAATCATACAAATCTCTGCTTACTACACCTTCCATTAACAGTTCACGAATGCTACTATGTACATTCTGAATAACCTTAGCAACGTCACTTTTATGGCATTCAGTATAAATATCAGTATCATTTAGCATTAGAGCCACACTTTCAAGATATTTCTCTGCAGGGTGCATGTAAACATACTTATTTGAAATAAACTCAACATGCTTTAAACTGAATCTCAGTAAGGTTATGCAACATCCTACGATGTTTCTGTCTCAAGAACTCATAAATGTCATGTTCATATAGCTTTAAGATTACCTCAGTCAAAGTAGAGTTGATCGGAACAAACTGGCTAGGCTTCCTAAAGCCAGTATGCTAATAAGCATTATTACCATAAAAAATCCCAAGTGAGATCTTACAAACAGTCTTAAGTCAATGAGGACCTCCTGTAAGGATGAGCCTCTAGCAAGAATGAAAGAAAGACCCTCATTGAGTGCCTCATGCTGTTCATTACTCAGAGTAATGGAAGATATATTAACCACTAGGCTCATGAAATCTTGCTCTTTACATCTGGCCCTAGTTCCAGTTGCCCTGACACCTATGGTCTGTTTTGACCAAATCTGTTCCAACTGTGTGAGTGACCTCTCTCTTCTTGCCTGTTCATTTTCACCAGTTCAGGTAGTTGTAGCTGTACAAAAAATGGGGGAGCAACAGACTATAAATGCAAGCTAGCAGAACCAAATTCTTTGGCTTGCAATATGTCCTAGGGATCATGACTCAGGACTGCCTTAGATGGTGCAGTCTCACTTGGTCCAATGGAAATGGTCTGACGAGGTGGATTATTATCTGAGTACAATGCAGAATGAGTCACACTGTCAGACTTGGAGCAGGAGCAGTTTCCTTTCCATTTAAGGGTTCATTGTCAGGCTCTATACTATCAACTCATAACACTTCATCAACTCTATTGGTCAAATAAGGAGAATTAGAGTCCTTACCATTCAGAACATCTCCTGATGAATGTGAAGCAGGTGTCGAATGTTTATCCATTTTTGGCCACGATAAAACATGGCCATCCCAAAAATCTGCCATATCCCTGGTCAGTTTCTATCTTTTGACCTCTTGCAGGCATTTCTCATACAAACAAATATCAATAAATTGATCATCAACCTTATGCCTGCAGGATGCTGAGACATAAGTCATTAATTCTATCACTTCCTTTCCTAATATCACCAAGAACAGAAGCCTCAGTTGGTTGAAAGAATCTCAACAGAAGGTTAATATAATTAAAGCTAAGTTCAAGGTTTAGTGTCAACCACTCTCTCAGCAGTGAGGGATATGTGTTGCTGTATGTAGGCATCCTTAACACCCTTAGATCCCTTGGAACAACTTTATGGTGTAAGTATGCCCCTAATTGCAGTCTCTGCCACCGCAGCTGTTTGTATTTAAACAAATTATTTTCCAAACCTCTGAAAATGTCTTTAAACACCTGTGACTCAGCACTAGAGTGCTCTGGTTCCAAAATAACATCTCCAACATCGGAGAAAAGTAACAGATTTCCATTGTCCTGTAACACTTGTCCTAGACGGTCAGCGATAGCCACATCTACAGCTCCACTGGGGCTGTAATCAAGCTCAATTATCCCTCCTTCAGCCATGTCCCACTCAGCAGGAAGACAAAGAAACCAGGAAATAGAATCAAACTGAGCAGGTAAAAGCTGGTTCAATAACAAATTCAAAAGCAGCAAGTAAAACAAAAGAACCAGCTAACACAGCACTGTATAAAACATTTGTTTAATCCAAAAAATAAAAACAGTAAAAAATATATAACAGATGAACACTTTCACACCAAAGGTGCTTCATCAGATCTAAAAACAAACTAACAAACCGTGCTTAAATAGTCAGGAAAGTTAAAAATCACCTGGTTAAGTCAAGTGACCTCCGCAAGGGTTTTAATGGTAGGGTCTATATTATATGAATAAATGTTCATAATTTCAAACGCTCTAAAGAGCGAAAATGCTGGACCTCAAAGTGCTTCTTTTGAGATCGCAGTACAGTGAAGGCCAGAATATTTGCCCTTTCCTCACTGTAGTGCGATTTCAGAGTTGGTATATATATTTAGCAGGGGGTCTGGACGAGTTTGAGGTCTAGCATTTTCGCTCTTTAGAGCATTCGATATAATATGGACCCTTAAAGGTATATGCTCATTTAATTCTTCACCCTTTGTCAGATTGCAATATTAGCATCTATTTAACTTCTAAGCATTCTGCTTTTGTTTTAATGTCACCTTCTCTGGCTCCTACATTCATTAATTCCAAAACTAAAAACTTTAGAGTGTTCAATACCAGTGTTACAAATATGCTTATATAAAGCATCCCTTCTGTCACGTCTGCTTATATCATGTAAGTGTTCCCTGATACAACTCTTCAGCATTCGATTCGTCTTACCAACATAATAACATCCACATTGATGACAAACAGCCAAATAGACCAGATTGCTAGGAGTGCAATTGGCATAGAAATTTAATTTAAAAGTACGTCCAGTAAGATGATGTAAAAGGTATCATCAATTTGAATGTACTTATACACGCTACATAATCTATGGATGTGTTCTTTTCCTAACTAAAATACAGGGTCTGTTGCTAACTAGAGGTTTATAGCAAAGCAGTTTCTTAATGTAACTATTATTTCTATAGCAAAAGTGTGGAACTTCACCAAGGAACTCCCTGCATCTGGCATCAGTAGTCAAAATATGCTAGTGCTTCCTAATGATATCACAGATAGGTTGAATGTCATTTGAATAAGTAATACACATTCTAAAATCACTTCTATTATTATTCTGTCTTACCACAGTGTCAACACTATAGTTAGAAAAATAGAGTCTAGCCGAATCATTTCTATTTGAGAGAACGTCATGATGCACCCTCCCTATCTCATATTCAGAGTACACCCTAGAGCGAAGATCCTTACTCAGGGTATCAAAAGAGGAAAGCATGTCTATAGAATTTTGTGTCTTGAATACCCCTGATGGTTTTGATACTCAGTCCTTTAGTAGACCATGCAAGAAAGTTAACACACTGCACTAACAGAGTATGCATCCTAAATTTGTAAAGCACAATGTGCTGAAAGGGCAATTTTATAGACATGCAAGACTGAATCGAAATGATGAGATGAGATGACATTCAGATTCTCTGTGATATCATTAGGAAGCACTGGTGATCACCTGCAGTTAGACATCAGTGATGTTAATGTCATAGAGGTGCTTGACTCCCATGCCAAAGAACTGACCAGTGAAGACTTTATGGAACTGGAGCAGCAGACAATAGCATTTGAGGAAGAAAACAGGGACCTAGAAACTCCAAAATCAAAAAATGTTTTCGACAAAACAGTTAGCTGAAGCCTTTTGTCTCATTGAAGCAGAAATGGCAAAGTTAGAGCAACAAGGAAGAGGTTCACCCAAGTGTATTGTACAGTTACTGAGGGCCTCAGCTGCTATAAGGCCATTTATGGCGAGAAAAAGAAAAGCTCTGTACAAACCTCCCTTCATGCCTACTTCAAGAAACTGACCCCAGTAGTAGACACCCTTTGTCCAGCAGCAAAATCAAACCCTGACTCTGCACCACCAGGCCCATTCTATCCAACAAGAACTCCATCATTTTCTGCATCATCTAATTAATAAAGTTATCATAATGTTAACTCACAAATGAGTGTTAACCCTTAATCATGAGCCTTTTTCTTTTTTTCTGTCTAAATTGTTTTAAGAACTGTGGCTTAATGTTTTTTACAATATGTATGGTACTATACTGTATGAGCATAGTTACTGGGGTTACTATACTTACAGTATTATTATTATTACTACTGTATACAGTATTATGTTTAATATTTTCTTTTTATTTGGAAGTGTTTCTTAAGTGTCTTATTTGCAAACAAAAGAAAAATAAATACTAGACTGAGGCAAACATTTGACTAAGTGACATTTAATAAGAACCATATGTATGTGTTCCAACTTACATACAAATTCGACTTAAGGACAGACTTAAAAACGGATCTCATTCTTAGCCTGGGGACTGGCTGTAGAGCTATACAGTAACACCCCCCCCCCCACACACACACACACACATAAAACGTATAGGTCATATAGGGACATTCTGATATATTGTAGAAATCATTTGGGTAAACAGAGGCTTTTTGGTTGCAGTATACCATCTCTTGGCCTTATCATATAACCTGGCCTTTAATTACGGTGCTACATTGCCTGTCTGTCTGTCAGTCTGATAGTAGCAGACTTTACTTACAATGCAGTACTGTGAGAATCCTCTGTTCCATAAAAGTCCATTCATATTAATGCTGATATTCCATCACAAGCTTCTCTTCTGCATCAGGCCTACCTGTCCCAGAGGGCCTTTTACATACATGCTTCTTTGGATCCTTTGCCAACCAGATTGCATGTATGCCAAAAGTAATTTTGTGATTTAATCACATCTAACACATCATGAGTTTCCATCTTCTGTTTTGTGAGTTGAATCCTACCTGTTTTTTTTTTGATATATCAGGAATTCATCTTCTTTTGACAGTAACATGGCTAGGGTGGGATGAGAGGGTCATGTGCCCCATGTACAAACTGCCTGGGAGGCACAGTCAGCTGACCCCAATATCTAATTCAATACCAGGTTTTAAAAGCAGGTTTTGCATTTACAGTAAATCCCATGTGCTGATGCTCTCTGTGTATCTAAAATGTTGCAAACATTATATCATATATAATATTATGTTATTATGTATTGATAGCACTCTTTCAGGCCTTTGTAAATATTGCAAATATGTGAATAAATAATCTACTATAATATAAATTAAATTTATTGAATTTGATTATTATTTATTTATTGAATAAAATGTAGCAAGCAGTTTGTCACAGTTTATAGCAAGAAATTAGGGAGGAGGACAGAAGCAGGACTTGAATGGTTGGTTTGGAAGATGTTGTTGTGCATATGAGCATCTAGGAACAGTCTTTTCTTTTTTCTTTTTTTTTTTTTTTTGCTCTTCATTTTAAGATCTGGGGGCTGGATCTGTAATAAGCTGATTGGCTTAAATACAGTAAAGTGCTCTCTCTTGATTTTTTGTTCTTTACTTGAAGAGCTGAGGGGTGGGAAGCTGGTTTATGGCACTGACAAAGGGCAGTGGGTGAACCAGATATGCTTCAGTCTTCTGGGGATTCTTGAAAAGTTCAAAATAAAGGACAAACCAGCAAACAGATATACAGAAGGGCTTCCAAATAAAACAGACTGCACTTACAACTAAAGAATGTCTCAAAACAGTACAAAGGCACCGGAAAATAGTTCACAATGAGGCAAATTTATTTTTTATTTATTTATTTATTTTACATTTGTTAACCGGGCTAGGATATATTTCCATTTTCAGCAGAGGCGCGGGGAGAAAAGCTCCACATAGAGACAAATAGTTACATAATACAGAAAAGAATAATATGAAGAAAATAAGTTTACAATACTACACTTCTACGAGTTTAATACATAATGTGTACATGATTCAAAGTTAAATTAAATAATTTGGAGAAGAAAAGATAATTGGCAGGGAAACAAAGAAAAGACATTCAAACTTAAAATTCTATTGTCTACTAGAAAAGAGTAGAGAAGGCAGGACAACCTTTATAGTGAAGGTATTGTCATGGTAAAAAAGCTTTGAGAAAGGTGGTAGGCTACCAGGGGAAGGGAGTGGGAAAGAAAGGAGATAGAGCTAGTTTAATCAGGGTTAAAGCAAGAGCATAAATCCAAAATGTGCTAAAAAAACTGAGAGCAAGACGAATCCAGACATAGTACCTTTGTACTGCTTTGAGCCATTTTTTAGTTTTAATTGCAGTCCTTTTTATTCAAAAGCCTTTCTGTGCATTCTTGAAAAGTTATCAATCAGCTTTAAACTTTTGCCTCAGCTAGATGAAGTCCATTAAAGCCCATTACCTGGTCCAGCTTTCTTTTTTGAACTTCTTTCAGGAGTTTTTATTCAGAGGATTGGATACAACCCCCTTATCTTAGACAGCTTGCATCTAACCTCCTTATCTAAGATATCTTCTCCGACATCTCCGTTCTGTGTTTTTTTATATTTCCTAAATGTACCAATTTTCCTTATTACTTGTTGCAGTCTCATTTCAGAGAAAAGTAAGATTATTTCCTTTTTATGACCTATATATTTTTATTCAAGGTTTTTTGATACCTATTTTAGGTTTATAGTAAATCCTAGGCTATCAATCTCCGGTCAACTATAAGCCTAGCCAATAACCAGAGATCAGAATCAAATCTTGCACCTTGCGTCTGTGAGGTAAATCCCTTATAGGGTCATAGGTTCATGGAAAATTACTAGGCTAATGGCCTAAGAGCCCTTATGGGTTTAGCCAATATAATTCGATTTTATCCAATATATGGCCCATAGGGGCAAGGGGATGGCATGGATTTGAGTCTGTGCCTTGAGTATCTATAGATTGCACTTATCCATAACAGGCATAGGCTCAACCACAGGTGTGAATCTTTGATTCCCCATCCATTGATCCAAATTGCATTTGAAGAGGACCAAGGAAAGGGACTGCTTAATGTGAATAGGAAGTCTTTTCCAAAGAAGGGGCAATCTCTGAGACACATCTGTCTCTCCAATATAATTTGTTTGAGTCACTGCCTAAGTTTAGATCCCTAGATTAGGTGACCTTCATGCTGTTTGACTTGCAGATGTGTATCAGCTCTGTCATGGCTGGATTTGTGAGTAGCTAGTAAGTCAGGCGTAAGTCGCCCCTTAAGAGTTGGTAGGAGACAGAGTAAAGGGTAGGGCTTTTCATCTATCTGCATAGGACATATTGTTTACACCTTGCATTTTCTTTGGGGGAATCTCTGAGGTCACTCCAGCTGCTATAAGTGTTTAGTCAAGCACATGCCAAATGGAACATTGTACTCAATCACTGGTCTAATGAGGTTTTGGTACAGCAGGATTATAATTTCCTTGGATCTGGATGCCATAACTTTACCTATAAGTTGTGCCACATAGAAGGACTTCATCACCATGGTAGACATGTGGCAGTCAAAGTTCGATGTACTATCTGTCTGTGAACCTAGATCTCTCACCTCTGAGTCTGTTCTTAGGGGTGTGCTATTGATATTGTAATTTGCAAGGGTATTTGACTTCTCAAAGGGTATGGCAATGCATTTGTTTGCATTTAATTTTAGGCCATGGTTCTGGCAACAATCATTTGTCTGATCTAGACCTCTCTAAATGATTTCTACTTGCTGGGTTATTTAGTGCTTGCCCTTAGCTTATAGTCATCAGCAAACTTTGTCATTCCAGACGTCTTCACAATTATGCCAATCCCACCCCCATTTGTGCCATTCCCAGCCATTGTTCTTCATTGTACCTTAACTTTTCTACTACAGATTTCTGACACAGTTATTTTTCTCAGTCTGCCTTCCTGAAGTATAGAATTATCACTTCTGATTGTCTGAACTGTGTACTTAAGCTGGCAGAGAATCATACCCCCCCACCCGCTGGTCATTATTCCTGCTCATTTCCAGTTAAATCTATAACCCCTCCCCCACACACCAGTTCAAAATATATTCTTTCTTGAGTAGATTCTAGCTTTTCAAAGTCTCTCAAAACTAGAACTTATATCACCAGTAATAAAACAGTACAAAAAAGTACAATGCAGAAAAAAACATTATTAAAGGAGAAGACACAGTGAACATGAAAATGAAAATGTACACTTTTATTTGTATTTAGCACTTTCCTCTACAACCAGACTCCTTCAGAATATAAACAGCACAATGATAAGTGTACAGTCTTATGGTGAGTCACATATCACACTGACAATGATGAGAGCACAGTCTTATGGTGAGTCACATGATATCACACTAACAATGATGAGAGCACAGTCTTAAGGTGAGTCACATGATATCACATTGACAACGATGAGAGCACAGTCTTAAGGTGAGTCACATGATACCACACTGACAATGATGAGAGCAAAGTCTTAAGGTGAGTCACGTGATATCACATTGACAGTGATGAAAGCACAGTCTTATGCTGAGTCACATGATATCACACTGACAATGATGACAGCACAGTCTTAAGGTGAGTCACATGATATCACACTGACAATGATGAGAGCACAATCTTATGGTGAGTCACATGATATCACACTGACAATGATGAGAGCTCAGTCTTAAGGTGAGTCACATGATATCACACTGACAATGATGACAGCACAGTCTTAAGGTGAGTCAGATGATACCACATTGACAATGATAAGAGTACAGTCTTAGGGTGAGTCACATGATATCACATTGACAATGATGAGAGCACAGTCTTAAGGTGAGTCACATGATATCACATTGACAATGATGAGAGCACAGTCTTAAGGTGAGTCACATGATACCACATTGACAATGATGAGAGCACAGTCTTAAGGTGAGTCACATGATACCACATTGACAATGATAAGAGTACAGTCTTAAGGTGAGTCACATGATATCACATTGACAATGATGAGAGCACAGTCTTAAGGTGAGTAACTTGATATCACATTGACAATGATGAGAGCACAGTCTTAAGGTGAGTCACATGAAACCACATTGACAATGATGAGAGCACAGTCTTATGGTGAGTCACATGATACCACATTAACAATGATGAAAGCACAGTCTTAAGGTGAATCACGTGATATCACATTGACAATGATGAAAGCACAGTCTTAAGGTGAGTCACATGATATCACATTGACAATGATGAAAGCACAGTCTTAAGGTGAGTCACATGATATCACATTGACAATGATGAAAGCACAGTCTTAAGGTGAGTCACATGATATCACATTGACAATGATGAGAGCACAGTCTTAAGGTGAGTCACATGATACCACATTGACAATGATGAAAGCACAGTCTTAAGGTGAGTCACATGATATCACACTGACAATGATGACAGCACAAGCTTATGGTGAGTCACATGATACCACATTGACAATGATGAAAGCACAGTCTTAAGGTGTCATATGATATCACATTGACAATGATGAGAGCACAGTCTTAAGGTGAGTCACATGATACAACATTGACAATGATGAGAGCACAGTCTTATGGTGAGTCACATGATACCACATTGACAATGATGAAAGCACAGTCTTAAGGTGAGTCACATGATACAACATTGACAATGATGAGAGCACAGTCTTATGGTGAGTCACGTGATACCACATTGACAATGATGAAAGCACAGTCTTAAGGTGAGTCACATGATATCACATTGACAATGATGAGAGCACAGTCTTATGGTGAGTCACATGATACCACATTGACAATGATGAAAGCACAGTCTTAAGGTGAGTCACATGATATCACATTGACAATGATGAAAGCACAGTCTTAAGGTGAGTCACATGATATCACATTGACAATGATGAGAGCACAGTCTTAAGGTGAGTCACATGATATCACACTGACAATGATGTGAGCACAGTCTTAAGGCGAGTCACATGATACCACATTGACAATGATAAGAGTACAGTCTTAAGGTGAGTCACATGATATCACATTGACAATGATGAGAGCACAGTGTTATGGTAAGTCACATGATACCACATTGACAATGATGAAAGCACAGTCTTAAGGTGAGTCACGTGATATCACATTGACAATGATGAAAGCACAGTCTTAAGGTGAGTTACATGATATCACATTGACAATGATGAAAGCACAGTCTTAAGGTGAGTCACATGATACCACATTGACAATGATGAAAGCACAGTCTTAAGGTGAGTCACATGATATCACATTGACAATGATGAGAGCACAGTCTTAAGGTGAGTCACATGATACCACATTGACAATGATGAAAGCACAGTCTTAAGGTGAGTCACATGATACAACATTGACAATGATGAGAGCACAGTCTTATGGTGAGTCACATGATACCACATTGACAATGATGAAAGCACAGTCTTAAGGTGAGTCACATGATATCACATTGACAATGATGAGAGCACAGTCTTATGGTGAGTCACATGATACCTCATTGACAATGATGAAAGCACAGTCTTAAGGTGAGTCACATGATATCACATTGACAATGATGAAAGCACAGTCTTAAGGTGAGTCACATGTATCACATTGACAATGATGAGAGCACAGTCTTAAGGTGAGTCACATGATATCACACTGACAATGATGTGAGCACAGTCTTAAGGTGAGTCACATGATACCACATTGACAATGATAAGAGTACAGTCTTAAGGTGAGTCACATGATATCACATTGACAATGATGAGAGCACAGTCTTATGGTGAGTCACATGATACCACATTGACAATGATGAAAGCACAGTCTTAAGGTGAGTCACATGATATCACATTGACAATGATGAAAGCACAGTCTTAAGGTGAGTCACATGATACCACATTGACAATGATGAAAGCACAGTCCTAAGGTGAGTCACATGATACCACATTGACAGTGATGAAAGCACAGTCTTATGGTGAGTCACATGATATCACATTGACAATGATGAAAGCACAGTCTTAAGGTGAGTCACATGATATCACATTGACAATGATGAAAGCACAGTCTTAAGGTGAGTCACATGATATCACATTGACAATGATGAGAGCACAGTCTTAAGGTGAGTCACATGATACTACATTGACAATGATGAAATCACAGTCTTAAGGTGAGTCACATGATATCACACTGACAATGATGAGAGCACAATCTTATGGTGAGTCACATGATACCACATTGACAATGATGAAAGCACAGTCTTATGGTGAGTCACATTATATCACATTGCCAATGATGAGAGCACAGTCTTAAGGTGAGTCACATGATACAACATTGACAATGATGAGAGCACAGTCTTATGGTGAGTCACATGATACCACATTGACAATGATGAAAGCACAGTCTTAAGGTGAGTCACATGATACCACATTGACAATGATGAAAGCACAGTCGTAAGGTGAGTCACATGATATCACATTGACAATGATGAGAGCACAGTCTTAAGGTGAGTCACATGATATCACATTGCCCCTTGACTTATACATTAAACTGACATCATTAACTACTAAAACTGCATAATTAAAATGTAAAGCAAATATTAAAACAATCAATAAGCAATTTGTTAAAATACAAATACATCTGTTGCATATAATTCCTTTATAAATAATTATTATTCATTCGTAATACACCTCTTAAAGACACAATATAAATTAAACAAGAGTAAACTGTGTGCAGATGTAATTGCCACCTTAACTCCCTCTTTTGAAGCAGGACTTTATGATCTCTACCCCTTTTATTAACTGTACCATTATCTATTACAAAAAACATGGCATTCTTAATGTTATTACATACATTCTGTGTCTATATAGGGTGTTCTCTAATATGTGTATTTAATTTCTTAATTGTCTTCCCTCCATAGTTTCCTTCACTGGAAATGCAGGAAGCTAAGTTAACCCCACCAAATAACTGACAATTAAATGGCCCAGAGAGCTTAATGATTGGTACTGAAATTAGCATGACAGTTTTTCCATCATTTATTAAGCCAGGCTGTCTCCACTTAATGTGCCCTATGGTCTTGCAGTATGTACAATAAATTGATTCCATCCAGATTCTAAAAACCCTTCAAATTTAAAATGCAATAAAAAGTTTAAAAAATTGCATTTTGTGTATAAGTAAAGGTATTCTTTTGCCCTCTCTCTCTATAGTAGATCAGTCTGAGATCTAACGAATGAGGACAAAGAACTCCATGAGAGATTATCCAAAATGGCCACGGCATGGATTACAACAAAGGTAAACAAGGGGGGAATGGATGATTGAATGGCTAAAATAACTGCAAGCAGGACAGACAACACAGAGAACAGACATAAAAAATCACGGTGGAGTTTGGAAAGATGAAAGGAAGTCTCAACTACATACAGAAGACCTATGAGAAAGATAAATAGAGTGAGAGTGCCAGACACATGGTGAAGAAGCAAAATGTGAGTGATGGCATTATACTCCCTTAACTTCTATATTTTCTAGTCTTCTCAACACTAGCAAATAGTCAGATTATATTCTTTTCATTTTTCTACTGCTCTAGTCCTGTGCTCACGAGCAGTTAATCCGATTGTGCATCATCAATCACTGTACTTTTCTAGAAATGTCCTCACTATTTAATTATCTGATTATTCCCGTTAATTCCTGTACAGCTGTATTTCTCTGATCTCTAGCAAATAGCCAGATTATACTGTCTTAAACCCTGTACTGTTCCAGTCCAAAATGGCCATATTTTTGAATCAGTAAACTTACTTGCTAACATGATCTCTCATAATTAAACATGCGATTGGGAATCATTAATAGATAAGAATAAAATGCACCAAATCATCATTCAAACAAAAAGCAGGGTCTCCAAGCAAGGCACCCAAATTCAAAAAACAGGTAGTAAATAAGTAAGTCTGTAGCAATGTTTGCTTTACAAAAAAGGATGTGAAAATCAAATAAGGATGTCTAATCGTGTTACAAGGACTTTAAAGGAATACTCCAGGATATATGTTCTCTGTTAACGATAATAACAAGACAGACCATTGATGGGATAATCATTGCAGTTTCTGAATAGTGCACCTCAAAAAGTAAAAACATTTCTTTGTGAGAGGCATTCCATATCTATACAAAAAATGAGGATGAAAATGCATTCATATTTCAAGGTACCTGCAGGCATTACTCTGAACTACTTTGCTCAGTAAGTGAGGACAGCTCCTAAAATAATGGGATAAACAAAGGCCCAAAAACAAGGCCATTGTTTAAATATCACTCTAATTCACTTTAAAAACTGTTGAATGTATATCTGCAGGAAGAAGCACCCCTGGGGAGATAGCACTGTCTAAAATCAGAAAAGTACTGTGTGTATAATAAAATACTTTAGGTTAGCAGTAACATATCCTTAAATATGTAATTATTCCCTCAGTGTCCTAAACAAGCAGTCCCCACAAAACACTGAGGATGCAATGAGTCATTTCAGACTTATAAATCTAAGAATGAGTACATATTACACCTACCACATATAATATAAGTTATATGTCCTGTGAGGCTAAACAAATGAACAAGGGACACCAGTGTCTACAGAATGCCTATCCACGCCAAGAAATGGGGCCTGATTACTGCCTCCCCCACCAAGGACTGCACAGAATAACTGAACTATTAGATAACTTGGGAACATGCCAATGGTCACTTACATTTGCCTATAGTATGATTAGGGGCAGAAGGATTTATTACAGAAATGAGACACAGCCTCAACCTACAAAAGCAGAATTTGTAATTCTTGAATTCTCTGCAAAACAGAAGGTTCTGGCTAAACCTGTTTATTCATTTATTTAGTCAGTTTGGCAACTGCTGTAGAGCATTGATCCAAATGGACCTATTTGAGTCTCAGTTCTGATTAAATATAAACGACAATAGACAAACAAATTCACAAAAAGCATATGAATACAAACAAAATGGTGTGTGAAAATAGCAATGATAAAATAACAGTAATAATAACAACAATTGCAATGTACACAGTATAAGGGACAATAAGAAGGAACGGTTTCAGGAAGGGCGGAAGATGAAGACAACAGTGAACTAGTGAAGGGATAGATCACAAAGTGTAAAAGACAGTAAAAGTAAGATAAGGGCACACAGGAATGAACTATATACGCTATATACAACATGGAAGAGATGTCACATATTATTGTAAGAAAATAATGCCAGGAAGACAAAGTGCCTGACTGGTGAAGGGGAGAGTGGAGATTTGATGATGGTCCATACATAAAGCATTTGCAAATAGGCTCAGACATGATATGATGTTTAAGATAAGTACAAGATGAGTGGTATGATGTGAGGTCTTTATGATTAGTAGGGAGGAATCTCCAGAATTTGCCATCTAGTATGGTTAGTGCAATGAAGTCTGGTTTTGGAACTTTTAAGAAATGGACAAGCATCATTAAGACTTCTTAGATTGTTACTGCATAGGGGGTCATCTGAATAGGTTGGAGTCAAGGAAAGGACAACAGTAGTCTTTGGGGATCTTCTGGAGTTGGGATCCAAGAAGCAGGTTGACACATTGCTGGACAAGCAGCCAATTGTCTTTATAAAGCTTGATACAATAATTCTCACCTTTAGGGGAGAGGGTAATGAAACAGCGAATAGAGTTTCTTATAGTTTGGATGATTAAGGAGTTTTTCTTGGATGCTGCTATGACCAGTGCATGTCCATGTTCAAGCAGTGCTAGTAGAAAGTCTTTGTCTATGACTTTTTTGTTTGGTCTGGACAGAAAGGCAAAAGTTTTATAGGACCAAAATTGAGGAGAATGCATTTTCTTTGGTATTTGTTCCAAATGAAGGTGAAAGCTCAGTACGGGATCAAACCACATACCAACATTTTTGAAGGAAATGACTTCATCAATGGGGTTAACAAAATGGTCACGGATAAGAAGTGACTGAGCGTTATGCTGCCATTTGGTGGGGGTACAAAGAAGCATTGTTTTAGTTTTGGAAGTGTTTTATTAAGCTAATAATAACAGTAGTTATTGCTATATGGCAGAGGATTTCAGGTTTGAATGAAAAAAGACCTTGTAATCAGCATAAAGTAAGAGAGAGAAGTGAGGGGGGGGGTCACGTAGTATTAGTTTAGCAATGAAAATGAAAAAAAGAAGGGGAACCAGAATGGAGTCTTAATGAATTCCTTTAAGGATAGTGCTGGAAGCAGAGCAGGTGTTTTGAAACTGCACAATGAAATACAGACTGAAAAGATAATTTTTAAACCAGGGAGAAGTATGTGGGCTAATTCCAATTGCAGTTAGGTGATCTAAAAGAATATCATTGCCAACCAGATGAAAAGCTCTGGTGAGATCAATAAAGACAGCACCAGTGAGAAGGCCTTTGTCCATATCCAGGAAGATGTTTTCAGTAAGAGTCCATAGGGCAGCAGAAGTGATCCGACCATCCCAACTTTCGCTGTGGCAGAAGGTGTAAGTGCAGTGAGCTTACAGAAAGAAGACAGCTGATGCAGAGTTTGAATTCAGCTTACAGATAATTTGTGGTTGAGGAATGATATAAAGATTAAGATGTTTACCTTACAGACAAGGCACAGGGTTTGATTCTCACCTTTGTAAGGGAAATTGACTAGGTTTTAAAATGGCACATGAAGACAGCTAGCCTAGTATTTACCTATGAACCTATGAAACGTCATGCTGTTTAGAGGATAGTAGATATTACTGGGAGATGTAATGGGTGAGATGATTGTAAACTAATTTTTCAAGAAGTTTACCAATTATGGGAAAAGAGATAGAATGTAGTGGAGTGGGAAGGATATGTTTTGGGGGGAAGGGTTTAACAATGGCTTTTTACCAGATATCAGGCATGATGTTTTGAGATGGGCTGTGAAGAGTGAAAGGGGTTATGAAGTCCTTACATAGGAATAAGAGCTGTGGGAGTAGATTGTCAGGGCCAGTAGGTGAGTCGCTTTTTAGTTCTTTGAGTAGTGGTACTATGTTTTTAGCTGTGATTGCTCTGAAATGCTAAGTGGGAATATGGGGGAGGGGTTAATCTCCTGTAAGTCTCAAGAACCCCATGGGACTTTACCATACAACGTAGTCAATTTGTGGGTGGGAGGGCATTGCAGAAGAGCTTTGCCTTTCCTTGGAATAGCTTTAGGCAACCATAGATTTATAGACCTTATAAGACAGATTTGGTCCATGGGCAATAATCACCTTGCCAGCATCCACCTTCATAGAGAACTTACTACCTCCAGGAAGGCCAAATAAGTCAGGCCCAAAAGGAATTTTCTGGTACTATATGACCATCGATGTTTGCTCTAAAGGAAGTGAGGGTATCATGTATGTTTTATGTGTAATAGGATATTACTCCAGAAATGTAAAACATGCTTGAGTAATAAATCTGTCCCAGCAGCATGTCTTATTGATTTGTGAACTAAGAATTAAGTCTTTAAAATGAATATTTGGGGGGCCATTTTGTTTGCTGGAAGTGTGGGAAATCAAGGAGAGCCATGTCCTTAACAGCAGACACTCGCCGCTTTCTGAGGTGGAACCTGCTACTTTAACTACTGTAACTACATTGATTCTGTTTTTCAGTCAGTTTGCTATCTATCTTATAATATAAAGGTCTGCATTAAAGACTTTAGACTTGCATTTCCCTGTACAATAAATGTAAGTATCAGAGCCCTTGTCCAGATCCAGGTACGCTATAGGAACTGCATGACCACTGCCTACAGCTTCAGTGAATTTCCCAAATACGTTTATTAAATTAAGCAGATATGATTGTCCTTTAACAAAATCATATTGATACTTGTCTAGAGCAATACGCTTTTTGTATCAGAGCACATAAAATTAGGAATAATATGTTCCATGGCTTTCCACATGATGGGTCTATAGTTCCCAGGATTTGAGGTGGGATCTGTTTTATGGAACGGCATAAAAAAAAAAATTTTCTATACCCAAAGAACACACTCTATGGCTATGCATAAGTTAAACAGTTTTAGGAGGGTGTTGCAGAGGGCACATTTGACACTAAGCAAACAGGTATATTGTCAGGGCCTATAGATGCAACATTTCAGTATTATAAAGTGCAGCAAAAACATATTCTGTAATAGTCTTGATGGGAGGAATGGACTTCAACAATTTGTGGAAACTCTATGACTGATTCTGGAGTGATGTCAGCAATTAGTGTTTCTGCTAGTATGCTAGCAAAATAATTAGGGCAAGAATGTGTAATGTTGTTGTTGTATCTTTCGGCTTTTCTAGGTTAGGGGTCACAACAGCGGAACTCCGTTCCGCTAATGATTGGCAGTAGATTTTTACGAACATAGTTGCCAGCTCTGACGCCCAACCTTCAATGAAGGTACGCCCATTCACGCATGTCTCCACACAGAAGAAGCTTTAGCTGAGAATCAAATAGGGCAACGTCTTATTGTAAGGCGACAATGCTACCACAGCACCACCACTGCAGTACAAGAATGTGTAATACTACATGGAATTAATTTGGATGTTTGCTGAGCGTTATTTCATAATTGCCTGATGTAGTTAAAGAAGGATTTATCATCATCCGTGGTTCAAATGCTAATTTTAATCTGTGTTCTGCTTTGATCTTCGTATTGTAACTTTCAGACTTTCCTGATTTTTGACAGTCTTTAATGTAAACAGAGTTTAATTTATTATGGGCCTTAAGTAGATTTTTTTCTTTTATAATAGAGATTAATAATGCTGGCAATCACACGAATGGCTTCACACGTATGGGCAAATAGGAAAAAGTATTGAAATATATTAAAAAATGCAGAGTGTAAATAGTAATGCTGTAAGAGACAAACTTGGAAAGAAATGAGCATGTGAATCTGAAAAAGAGAGAATTTCAGAAGGAATATTCAGCAGAGTATCAGGGACAAAGGAAAACAGGAGTATGTATACTAATTACTAATTACATGATACGAGGGAAAAAAGATAGTAATGGTAGATTTGTGATAATAAGGGGCTTCGACAAGGGAGGAGGATTATGCTGCATGTATTTATATTCCACCAAAAATGCTATTATGAAGCTTAAAAAAATTTGGGGAGAAATAATCATCTTTCAGCAGGGAATATTACCTATACGTGGGGACTAGAACTTGATTTGCATTAGTATGGATGTGTCTGGGGGGCCTATAATGAAAAATATATCAAAATAGGGTATATTTATGAAGAGATTTATGAAAATATTTGGTATAGAAGACATGAATTCAGTAGTAGGAACTTATAAAGAATTTGCATATTATTCCCCATGGTACAATAACTGGGCTAAACCAGACAGAAGATATATTTCACATGAACATATGCATTTAATTGAAAACATTGACACATACACATCCAGTAACTATTCTAGATTATCTGCCAATAACAGCTAAGATAAAGATGCACGGTAATAAATTACAAATGAGATACTGGCACTTCCCCAAGAGAGAAATTTAAGGAAGTGGTAGCGAAAATTATTTGAGGATTATTAGGGAAGATAGAAATTTCTCCAGAAGTTACAGCTAGTGAATGAGATAATATTAAAGTGGTTTAAAAATAGGGCAGGAATAAAATAATAAGAAATATGATTAAGAAGTAGCAAGAATTACTTAGAGGGGCTGACAAAGGCTAAAGTATTGCAGAATAAGGCAAATCTCACAGAACAAGAAATAAGAGAGTACCTCCATAATATGCATGAGTTTACAAAGATCGCTGTTAAGCAACTATATTTTTTTTATAATAACTCCCAAGCACAAAAACTTTTAGCACAACAACTTAGGCAGCAGAAGGTAGAAAGGGTTACTGCTAAACATTGGGAGCCTATAATAAGAAAAATAACCAGATATCCTGTAGAGGTATTAGAGATATTTTGGTAATTTGAAGAAAATATGTATAAAACAGAGGACTGTGCAAGTCAAGAAAATGCACAAATGGAGACATTTATGAAAGACTTAAATATACCAAGGTTAGAGGTAGGTAAGGCTCAGCAATTAACAATTAAACTAGAAGGACATGAGAAAAAATTATGATATATGATCAATCTTCAGGGATGTATCCAGGAATAGATAGCATTCCTGACCAAGTTTAAAAGCTAGGAGGGAAGAAACTGATAAAACATCTGGCAGGTTTTGTTTAACAATATTTAAAAAGAAGGGGAAGCACCAACATCCTGCAAGAAAGCTGTGGTGACTATGTTACCTAAAGATGGCAAAGACCCATCAGACCCGGTTTGATACAAGCCTATTTCAATTTTAAACCATGGATATAAAGTGTTTGTGTCTATGATAGCTAAAAGAATGGCAAAGGTGTTGCCAAAATTACAAAGATATGGAACTATGTGGTTTTTGTGGAGGGTAGGCAAACATCTGACAACCTTAATAGACCATTGATAATCCAGAGGGAAGCAGAATGTAAGAAAATATCTCTGTTGTTGGTAGTCTTGATGCAGAGAAAGCATTTGGCAGAGTAATTTGTGATTTTATGAGTAGGGCAATAGAAGCATTTGTATTCCCTGATACAATAATAAGGTTAATTAAGTGGATATATGAAGGATCAGAGGCAAGAATTAAAGTGGGAGGGTTCCTTTCTGATAAGTTGTTTCTGAAGAGAGAAAACAGAAAGGGGTCTCTTCTTTCCCCTTAGCTATTTGCTTTATATTTCAAACCATTGGCAAAGAAAATCAGAGACTCAGAAATTAATTCAAAGATATAATTGGTATGGTAATCAAGAAAAGTTGGCTTTATTTGCTGACAATATTAATTTGTACCTGATAAAATCAGAAAAGGACACCTCAGTGTTGTGGAACATTCTGAGATAGTTTCACGTCTTTTCAGGATATAAAATTAATGAAGAAAACAAAGTGCCCACATATGAATTGGTTCAGCAATACCCATATTTACAGAGACGTTATAACATTAAGTAGTTAGGATTATATGATTTTGTTATGGCAGCTAAGGTTATGTGGGAAGAGACTAAAGAAAAGATAATACAACAACTGAGAAACTGGATGGTCTTGTTTATGGATCTGGATAGCAAGATACAACAGTGAAAGTGTTCTTAGCCTCTTTTAGTTTTATATACAGATTAGGCATATTTTTATCAACCAGAGGAGAAGTTGTGAACAGTAAATAATAAAGAGTTGAAGGATTTTATCTGACATGAGTAGAGGGCAAGGGTCAAGTTGGACAGGCTGAATCTACCAATAAAACAAGGTGGTTTAGGATGACCTAATTTGAAGGTATATTTAGAGCTACACAGTTAAGGCTTATACACAAGCATAAAGCTATAATTCAAAGTGGAAAGGAGTGATGATGAAGCGGGGGTAAAGAGAAAGTGGGATCCTGGATGCAGATCCTTAAGGAGAATAACAACAGCCATACAGACTATTATAATTATAAAGTAGCAGAAATTATTCTAAGAACTAAGCCAGCATAAGAATGGAGTAAGAAGATTCTGCCAATAGGATGACTGCAATTAGGAGTACAGAGAATAGGTAAAAGGGGCTGGAATTTATTGAAGAAAACTGGCAAAGGAACCAAGGTATTGGGAGCAAATAACTAGAGGGAGAGAGGGAACAGAGTGGGAAGACACCATGAAGACATTTAGACAAAGAGAAAGGGATAGGAGAATCCTAATTGAAAGACTCGCTCTAGTAGAGTTTATAGCTGAATCTAGAGCAGACGTTCTTGTTAAAAAAGGGATAATTAATAGGGCATACAAAATATATTGCACTATAAATAAATCAGTCGGAGGAGGCTAGAAAACACTGTCAAGACAGATTGGATAAGCAATTCACAAGGAAACAGTGGGAATACATATGCATGGCTCCCAAATATGTAACAACAGCTAGAAAATTTAGGAATTTTACCTGGAAGTGTCTGCATTGGTATTTTTATAAGCCAAGCAGACTCCAAAGAACATTTCCTCAGATACATGCCAAACGTTGGAGATGGGGAAACAAGGTGATAACTGGGAACATATTTTTGGCAATGTAATGAGTTGGCAGACTTTAAAAACTGCATACAGAGTACTCTGTCAGAAATATTGAGTGAGCAAATGGGTGTAACTAAAGAAATTGTTTTTAAGCTGGAATAAAGAATCTAAACTGCCTAGACATATTAATGCCTTGTTAAGTTTAATTCTGATAGCTACAAAAAAAACAAAAACAAACAGTTGCTAGAAAATGAAAATCAAAGTCTAACCCAACTATTTTTGAAGTAGTGAATATTGTAATAGAGATAAAGGAAATGAAAATGGTAAGAATAAATTATATAGAAAAATGGAACTTGTGAAAACAGTACATGCAGAATAATGTTTTGGAGGAAGAATGAGGTTTACGGGAAGGCAAGAATAGATCCATTCACATAATGGTGGATTGATAATTGTATAAAAGAAAATGTTAACATAGTTTGTTTTCTTTTATATAAATTTATGTTAGCCTATGTCTTACGTGATTATTCAGTAAAGATGTTAAAAAATAATGCAATCTCCTAAGGTTTATGCAATTTTTAAAATGCTTGAAATCAGAGATGTTCTTTGGAGTGGCTTTGCATGCAATAAAGGAGAAGCTTACTGACTTGCAATCTGATTTGGCCATAAACAGAGGAAGGTAAGATGGTAGCGAAGAAGATAATGAGGAAGAGCATTGTAGTCCGTAGTGGTCCTAGTTAATCATTCGTACCACAGAATTAGCAAGTCTAAACTCTAGGAATCGCTGCACATACACAGCCTTTGTCATTTAGTTGCTCCAGTTAGTTGATGGGCAACTGAAATTACGCATCAAAAATGTATTTTTATTTGTGAGTAGTTTGGGAAGCACATTTAGAAAATGTTCATGGTCCCCTCAGGACATAGAATTAAACCTATAGTAGGCTTTGAATATAAGTGGTATCGTCTTTCTAAATAAGTGAATAATGCAGTTGATTCCTAAACCTTAGAGACTGGGTGATCTGTATATCTTAAACCCTAACTAGACAAGGAAACCATGACTGGAGAAAGAATACTCTTCAAAGGGTGTTAATATACAGCTAGTGCCTGCTAAACACAAGCCTGCCACTTCATGGCAGCATATTAAGCTGCTTTGAATTTCTATGCTCACTAAACAGTAAAGTGCTGTTTTATGAGCATGAAATAAAAAAAAAAGGAAATATTTCCAAAAAATAATGTGTGTGTGCGTGTGTGTGTGTGTGTGCACGCGTGTGTGCGTGTGTGTGCATGTGTGTGCACGCGTGTGTGCATGTGTGCGTGTGTGTGCATGTGTGCGCACGCACGCGCGCGTGTGTGTGTGTGTGTGTGTGTGTGTGTGTGTGTGTGTGAGAGACAGAGAAAGAAGAGCATGCCACAGAATCACTGGCACCAAAGGTGAATGGAACAGCACATTTCAAGGGGAACAGAACAATTGATATCAGGTTAAACAAAATGCACATTACTGTGTTTGAACTCACGACTTTGTCCAAGGAATAACACACCTGATACTCTTGTAATAGGTGACTCTGTTGTCAGACACACTGACGTCCCGCTCACCAGGCTGAATAAAGAGAAGGTCACGGTGAGCTGCCTGTCGGGTGCTAGGATCCGCCACATAACGCAAGCACTCAGGTCACTCCAAAGCAAATACAAATATGACTCAGTCATTGTACATGCTGGTGTGAATGACCTGAGACGTACCTCCCTGGACTACATGAAAAGAGACATAGAGGAGCTCTCTGATCATGTAGCCCAGGCTGGTATGACCCTGACCTTGAGCAGCATCTTACCCTCACCTAGAATGATGCCACAGTACAAAGACAAAATGATCGATTTTAACAATTGGCTAAAATTTTGGTGTCATTCAAAGGGGATCCAGTGTCTGTCAACCTGTGATGACATGCTCGACAAGCCATGTTGCTTCGCTAGGGACGGCTTGCACCTGTCACCACTGGGCTTTCAGATATTGGCAAAGGCTCTTGCCACCCCCATAGTGCCTTTTTTAGGCAAGGCTCAAAAGTTAAACCCACCCCCATAGACAGCACAAGGAACAAGAAACTAAGAGTAATGCTGCTTAAAGCCAGAAGTCTTAACCTCAAGATGCACGCACTCGAAGCTCTCCTCAGTATGGAGAACATCGATTTTTGTGCAGTGACAGAAACCTGGTTCAAGGCTCCAGAGAGCACCCCAGCACTACCAGGCTATACCTCATATCATGCTTTTCGGCCCCAAAACCTGGACCGAACCACAAAAGGAGGGGGAGTTTCCATATTTATCAAGGATATCCACACCTCCAGGTTAGTGGCATTGCACGAAGTATCGGAGACCATCCATGTGCAACTAACAGTGGGCAAGACTGCTTTTCAGTTTATAGCATCCTACAGACCACCCTCTCAAAGTCAGGAATCCCACTCGGCTTTCCTAAAAACATTGGAGAATATGAAGATCTCTCCGAACACCATTATATTGGGCGACTTCAACTACCCAAACATTGACTGGGAGCACTACTCAAGCCCCAGCACCTTAGTCCAAAGGTTCCTGGAAATTATAAACTCAAATGCTATGGAACAACTAGTCACCACTCCCACAAGAGGGGACAACATACTAGACCTGATCATTACCAACATGGGGACTCTATGCTCCACACCAGAAGTATATCCCTCATTGGTAAGATCAGACCATAAATTAATTTCACTGGATATCCACATCCCGACCCCACCCCCAGCCCAGAAAACCACAGTGATAAACTTCTCAAAAACGAACTTCTCACTTCTCAAAACCGAAGTGGAATCCTTCAAGGCCCCAGGGCCAGTGGAAACTATGGCCCAAACTGCAGAATCCTATATAAACGCATTCTACGGGCATCTCCAGGAATGCATGGATCATGCTATCCCAAACAAAACCAAGACCCAATCATCCAAAGGCAGGCGTCCAGTCTGGTGGACCCCTGACATAAATAAACTGTACAACAGAAGGAGGAAGCTACTACATGATAGAGCAAAATCCCTAATAGGGAAGGCATCTCTGAACAGTACTAGCAAAAAATTACAATCCCTCATAAAATCCTCCAAGGCCAGCTTCGAGAGAAAAATTGCACAGGACACCAAAGACAATCATAAGGCTTTTTTCAGTTATGTTAGGAACCTGGGATGCAACTCCCAGACTTGTTCTGAGTTGATTCTAAATGACAAAATATACACTGAACCCACAGACATCGCCAATATCCTGGCAGACAGGTTCAGTGCAAACTTCTCCCCCCCTCCCCCCCAAAAGAGCAAGTATCTATCCTGGCAGAGGGCTGCCTCCCAAACATCTCTGATGCTCAGGTGAAGACTGCCCTCTCCAAAGCAAAAAACACTGCTTCCATGGGACCAGATGGCGTCCCAGGTTGCATCCTACATGAACTCCAAGAGGAACTAATCCCTCAAATAAAACAGCTATACAATCTCAGCCTCACTACAGGATATGTGCCCACAGAATGGCGTACAGCAACAGTGGTCCCACTCCACAAAGGTGGAGCCTCTACGGACCCTGGAAACTATTGCCCCATAAGCCTGACTAGCTTAGTCTGCAAGGCTATGGAGATGATCATCATGGAGCTCATAAACAAAGACATTGGGGACCTACAGACACTAGATCCTACCCAGTTCAGCTTTGTCAAGGGCAGATCCTGCCTTTTGAACCTGGTTGACTTCTTCAAAACAGTCACCAAAGCCATAGATGAAGGGAAAGTAGTCCACACAGCCTATCTGGACCTTGCAAAGGCATTTGACACAATACCCCACTCGGGCATCATAGATAAGCTATCCAGCTTAAATATAAACCCCTATGTCACAAGATGGGTTGCAAACTGGCTCAAAGACAGAACCCACAGAGTGAGAGTTGCTGGAGCCATGTCAGACTCGAAACCGGTCACAGGTGGCATCCCACAGGGTTCTGTCCTGGGACCACTCTTGTTCAGTATATACTTTTCCGAGGTACAGGCAAACGTGGGAGGACTATGGCTCACCAAGTTTGCAGACGACTGCAAACTGGGCGCCATAATCAACTCTCCAGCTGACACAAACATCCTTCAAAAAGGTCTTACAGAGACAGATAACTGGTGCCAGTGCCATGGTTTAAAGCTAATTGCCAAAAAATGTATAGTCATACCCTTTGGCAAAAACAATGTGCCCACAAATTACCACATAGGCGGAAACCCATTAAGTACAGAGAAAGTTATTAGGGACCTGGGGACCCAAGTTGATAGCAATCTCTCCTTTGAAAACCACATTGTCAAAGTAGTTATAAAGACCTTCTACATAGCCCACCTCATCATGAAGGGTTTCACATCTAGATCAAGAGAGGTAATTGTGCCCCTTTATTCATCCCTCATCAGGCCCATCATAGAATACAATGCCCCTTTTGGGATGTACCTTACCCGACACCTGTAGCAATTAGAAAGACCCCAAAAGTATCTCACCAAGGGGATCAAGGGTCTCAAACAGATGCCATATGCTGCTCGGTTAAAAAAACTCCAGCTCTACTCAGTTGCATACCGAGGCGATCTATGCCTGACATACAAAGCTATGTCAAATCCATAATTAATGGACATGCTCCACCTCAGTAAATCTAAATCCCTTAGAGCCACACGCTCGAGGGACTTGAACCTCAGCACAGAAATAAATAGAACTTGCTGGAGGGAGAGGTTCATAACCCAGAGGCTCCCTTCACTCTGGAATAGAATTCCAGTTCATGTGAGGCAGAGCACCTCACTGAATCTCTTCAAGAAGAATCTCGATAGGTGGATGGGGGATCGTAGGTTTGTCCCAGGGATTACTCCCGTGTCACTATTAGACAGAGGCACAGTAAACTAAACCTTAAAAAGGGCACAGTATACTCAAATCAAGGGGTGGCGTAAGCCATACAGAATCGGGCTAGGCTTATAATTGCCCCAGGGCAGATAGCCTAGTATGAACCTATGAACCTATATGTTTACCAGAACAGGGTATTGACAAGTCATGTTAATGGAGTGATCATGAAAGAGGTGGCTGCAAAATGTATTTCAGGGAAACAGAATAGATGATATTAGGGCAAATAAATTCACTTAGCTGAGTCTGAATGCCTATCCATTCACACTGATATTACCATAGAATAAGGTGTACAGAAGAGGTAAGAATATACATAGATGTGAAGTTAAAAATAAAACTGCAGTCAAAAATTAATTGAGAAAAAAGACATAAAACAGGTGGGTGAGTTAAAGCCACTGCCCATATTATTAATTACCACTTGATTATAGGCAGGTATGGAATCAGTCAGATGAGCATATCATGTTACCACATTTTACAGTTATATAGCATTATTAGCACTTGATAATGACATTTGTCACCATTCCACAAGTTAGAGGATCATAGCTTTGAACCCCTGCCTGCCTAACTCATACTGTCCTGATTTGTGCATTAGCTACTGACACCACAGCAAGTTATGTAACACTTATCAGAAAGCACACATTTTAATAAATGTCATCAACAGTGTGTATGCAAATGAATATGACCATGGTTGAAAGGGAGCAAAAGATGGAGGGGATCTAACCCCTCACTTTCAAATAAAATTTGTCACAAAACATCTGCAAACCAGTTGTGTATTCCATATCATCAACTGGGTTACTCAATGGTTCAGTTTCACCAAACTGGATTTGAACTCCTAACTGCCTAGCTTACATTTTCTTGACATGTGTACTAACTACCAATGATACTGGAGCATGTAGACAACAGTTGTCAGAAAGCATGCA